>NW_024609634.1:0-165000 GCF_018296145.1 Oncorhynchus tshawytscha | reverse complement strand
TTGTGTTTCTTGGCCCAAGCAAGTCTCTTCTTCTTATTAGTGTCCTTTAGTTGTGGTTTCTTTGCAGCAATTCAACCATGAAGGCCTGATTCACACAGTCTCCTCTGAACAGTTGATGTTGAGATGTGTCTGTTACTTGAACTCTGAGAAGCAATTATTTGGGCTGCAATCTGAGGTGCAGTTAATTGTCCATTTCTGAGGCTGGTACCTCTAATGAACTTATCCTCTGCAGCAGAGGTAACTCTGGATCTTCCTGCGGTGGTCCTGATGAGAGCCAGTTTCATCATAGAGCTTTATAGTTGTTATGACTGCAGTGGAAGAAACTTTGAAATGCCTTGTAAATGTTCCGGATTGACTGACCTTCATGTCTTAAAGTAATGATGGACTGTCGTTTCTCTTTGCTTATTTGAGTTGTTCTTGCTATAATATGGACTTGGTCTTTTAGCAAATAGGGGTATCTTCTGTTTACCCCCCCCCTCTACCTTGGAATGAGTAGGTTTGTCCAAACTTTTGACTGGTACTGTAAAGATACAGGCTACATGATATAGATACACATGTACACGTGTATACAGTGTGTCAATGTTGTGTGGGTAGGTATGTTTAATACCTAGATACAGTTAAAGTCAGAAGTTTACATACACTTAGGTTGGGGTCATTAAAACTCGTTTTTCAACCACTCCACAAATTTCTTGTTAAATTATAGTTTTGGCAAGTTGGTTAGGACATCTACTTTGTGCATGACACAATTAATTTTTCCAACAACCATGTACAAACAGATTATTTCACTTATAATTCACTGTATCACAATTCCAGTGGGTCAGAAGTTTACATAAACTAAGTTGACTGTGCCTTTAAACAGCTTGGAAAATTCCAGAAAATGATGTCATGGCTTTAGAAGCTTCTGATAGGCTAATTGACATCGTTTGAGTCATTTGGAGGTGTACCTGTGGATGTATTTCAAGGTCTACCTTGAAACTCAGTGCCTCTTTGCATGATATCATGAGAAAATCAAAAGAAATCAGCCAAGACCTCAGAAAAAAAATGTAGATCTCCACAATTCTGGTTCTTCCTTGGGAGCAATTTCCAAATGCCTGAAGGTACCACGTTCATCTGTACAAACAATAGTACGCAAGTATAAACACCATGGGACCACGCAGCTGTCATACCGCTCAGGAAGGAGATGCGTTCTGTCTCCTAGAGATGAACGTACTTTGGTGCGAAGAGTGCAAATCAATCCCAGAACAATTGAACGAATCCTATATCGACATAACCTGAAAGGCCCCTCAGCAAGGAGGAAGCCACTGCTCCAAAACCACCATAAAAAGTCAGACTACGGTTTGCAACTACACATGGGGACAAAGATCATAATTTTTGGAGATATATCCTCTGGTCTGATGAAACAAAAATAGAACTGTTTGGCCATAATGACCATCGTTATGTTTGGAGGAAAAAGGGGGAGGCTTGCAAGCCGAAGAACACCATCCCAACAGTCAAGCATGGGGGTGGCAGCATCATGTTGTGGGGGGTGCTTTGCTGCAGGGGCTGGTGCACTTCACAAAATAGATGGCATCATGAGGAAAGGAAAATGATGTGGATATATTGAAGCAACATCTCAAGACATCAGTCAGGAAGTTAAAGCTTGGTTGCAAATGGGTCTTCCAAATGGACAATGGAAAACAGAGTCAAGGTATTGGAGCGGCCATCACAAAGCCGTGACCTCAATCCTATAGAAAATGTGTGGGCAGAACTGAAAACGCGTGTGCGAGCAAGGAGGCCTACAAACCTGACTCAGGAAGAATGGGCCAAAATTCAACCAATTTATTGTGGGAAGCTTGTGGATGGCTACCCAACACATTGCCCTAAGTTAAACAATTTAAAGGCAGTGCTACCAAATACTAATTGAGTGTATGTAAGCTTCTGACCGACTGGGAATGTGATTAAATAAATAAAAGCTGAAATAAATCATTCTCTCTACTATTATTCTGAAATGTCACATTCTTAAAATAAAGTGGTGATCCTAACTGACCTAAGACATGGACTTACTAGGATTTAAGTGTCAGGAAATGTGAAAAACAGAGTTTAAATGTATTTGGCTAAAGTTTATGTAAACTTCCGACTTCAACTGTATATTTACAGTCATAGATATACAGTACTAGGTATAGAAATACATGACATAGATATGTATCTGGACCTGTATTTCTAGATCTGGTTTTATGTACCCAAAAGCAAAGACTTTGGTGGAGTTGAAGTAGCGAGATAGGTCTGAGCCCTTCACTATCCTCCTCACCTGTGAGACAGAGAGTGAGAGAGAGATGGCGGGGGATAGAGAGAGAGAAATATTTTCATATATATATATATATATATATATATGAGAGAGAGAAATATATATATATATACATATAAATATATATATATAAATATATACAGTATATATAGAGAGAGAGAGAAAGAGAGAGAGGAGAGAGAGAGGGCAATAGTCAGAGCAACAGAGGATTTAAATTGAAAATAAAAAGTTGTGAAACATAAAGACGATACAGAGTGTGTGTGGAGGGGGGGGGGGTCATGCGTGAAGGAGTGTCCAGGTTATTTTCCCATTATCCCTTGTCCTATACCATATCTTGTACTTCCTTTGCCTGGGCTGTGAAGGCTGGGCTGGTGTGAGAGGAGAGACCAGAGGAGTAGTTCCTGTTGAGGATAGAGAGTCTAGCAGTATACTGCTGTTGTACCCTGGGCTCCAGTACCCACACCCTGTACTCTGGAGGGAGGGAGGGGGAGAGACTTACTGGCATGTTACATATCAAATAACCAGTCGTAGTGTGTGTGTGTGTGTGTGTGTGTGTGTGTGTGTGTGTGTGTGTGTGTGTGTGTGTGTGTGTGTGTGTGTGTGTGTGTGTGTGTGTGTGTGTGTGTGTGTGTGTGTGTGTGTGTGTGTGTGTGTGTGTGTGTGTGTGTGTGTGTGTGTGTGCGTGCGTGTGTCCCAGGTTATTTTCCCAAAATCCCTTGCTCACCCAGGAAGTACCATGCCAGAGTTGCTCCTCCCGAGAGGATGATGATGGTGACGATGACAAGGAAGGCTAGGAGACACCTGCAGGGTCGTCTCAACATCTTAGAGGACGTCATGGAGGCTTCATTACTGGGCCCCACCTGTAAACAACAACAACAACAAACACACACACACACACAATGCGACCCAGTTAACAACTGGCCTCGGATCACAGTTTACAGTATTATACTGTATAATCAGGTCTGTAAGAACAGTGGATGAGGATTCTGCACAGACCAGTGCAGAGGCCTCATTCTAAAGCTAGAACTAAAACTGACTTTGATCTAAGGTCAGTTGTACCATTCCCCATTCATAGGTTAGGTTTAGGATTTGAGGAGATTAACCTGACCCCAGATCTGTGTCTATTGTCAACTTCTTCCTGCAGCATAAACCAGCATAAGGCCTGCAGATAGCTATAATAAATGTAGGTGAAGCCTGAAGCCCTGGACAGAGCATTATTCTTATAAAATAAACTATAGGCTATTATAGAATGACTAAACCAATGTGCATTGAACATAAAATAAATATATTATTTATTTTATATAGTATCTAAATCATAGGCCTACATTGTCAATATACTGACCCATTCCAATGGCAGGTCCACAGGAGCTGGTGCTACCTCCAAATCACAGGAGCGCGACTTTTTGGAGCCGTGCCCGAGCGCCATAGCTTCACAAATCCGTTATTCCGCGCGAGACCATCTCCGTCCAAAAAAAAGACCGGTGGAGGATAGTTGGAGCGTTTTATTTCTTCATGTATCTCGGTAGAATATCCGTCCAGTCAGACATGTCGGCAACGACCGCTAGTAACGACAAGGGAGACAACTTTTTATTTGCTAGTCCAAAGGTAGGCTAGAGCCCTCGGTCAACATTTCCAAAATTGCGTTGGATCTCCCGAATTCCCATTGGACCATATAGGCTAGTAGCCTAAACTTTAACCAATAATAGCAATAGCCTCAAATATAAACTTATTTATTAAACGCATTCAAAATGATTGATTGCGAGACATTTATTCTCTCTCTGGTAACTGTCAAAACATTAAACATTTAAGAATAGTCCTCGTTAAGCCTGTAGCACCGGGATAGGGATAGGGATAGGTAACGCACGTAGGCTCTAATGACATCACCAGTCGACGCCTAACAACAGCCCGGCCCCCGGATCCCACAACAGGTATGCCTATGTCCTCTAGACGTAAATTAGTCCAACGGGAGTGTTTGTAAAATGGATAACTCACAACACAGTCAGTTAATTTTTTTATTATTTTAACCTTTATTTAACTAGGCAAGTCAGTTTTATTTTTTAAAATGTTTTTTTAATTTCCGAACTGAATATTTTTTATATATTTTTTTATTAACAACAAATCAATACATAAAGCACATGAGGGAACACAAGCATACATAGATTACAAACAATGGACAATCGAGCTAGGGGCGGGGCTGGGGGCGGGGCTAGGGGGCACAATATCACATTACAATTACACAAGGACCTTAAGGGACATGCATATACTTACAATTCTAACAGCTTTTTTGTTAGTAGAGCATTTAACCGTCTTAAAATACAGTTCAATTTCTTTTTGTAGGGTACGAAAATGTGGTTTTCTGTTTGTAAATTTACATTTGTGTATATGAAATTTGGCCAAAAGAATAATGAAATTAATTACATAAAAATGATTCCGCTTATTTCTATTGTATGTAAAGAATCCAAACAGTACATCTCTCCACAATAGTGTAAAATCTTCATAAATGTGTTCAATTATAAATCTACTGATGTCTTGCCACAGTTTTCTTACATGAATACAATGCCAAAAAAGATGCAACACTGTTTCTGGGTGGTCATTACAAAAGGAGCAATTTGAGTTGATGTTTTCCTTAAACTTCTTCATATAGTGGTTGGCAGGATAATATTTATGAATAATTTTAAAGGAAACTTCCTTAATTTTGTTAACAAGTAGGTATGTGTGTGGCAACATCCAAACTTTTTTCCAACAGATATTATCAATAAATCCATTCCAATAAGGCATGACATAAGGTATAGATACAACATCCTGCTGAAACAAGGATCGTATCGCTCTGTTGTTGAATGGACCTAGGCAAGTCAGTTAAAGAACACATTCTTATTTACAATGACGGCCTACCCTGGCTGATTGGCCGAAATATCAAAAACTCAGTCAAACAGTCTATGTTAGACAATAAATCTTTATCGATTGCTGTCAATAAGGTTGTAATACAATTCAGCTGCCTTATACATTTTTTCAGTTCTAACTTGGAGTAATGATCATTTACAAAACCAAAAAATAATTTGAACTGCAAAGTTGGTCTGTGCAATAAACCAGCACTACATTTGTTTTTAAACACATATTATCAACATTATTATTTAAATATGTTATTGAATTGTCTGGTTAAATAAATGTAATCTTAAATGAACAAAAAACAGTTTGGAACATCAGCCACTTTCCACATGATTTTTCAGAGACATTACATTCAAGATGGCCATGTTATACACAACATAATAATACATTCTTCATTTCTACTGAGAGATTTATCAGTATCAGATCAGTATTTACTGGGAGCACAATCATAGTATCATATTGATATCATAAATAGATGTAGTACTGTCATGAGAGGTAGAAAAGTGTTCAGAAGTGGTATAAAAACGTATCCCTGAGCAGATCAACAGAAACCATATGACATGAGATGTATACGGTCTGATATAGCACGTCTTTCAGCCAATCAGCATTTATAACGGCAACTGTATGATATGAATGATGATGTGAGTATAACAGAACTCATATGGCAGGCAAAAACCTGAGAAAAAATCCAACCAGGAAGTGGGAAATCTGAGGTTTGTAGTTTTTCAACTCATTGCCTATCCAAGATACAGTGTAAATTTGGTCCTATTGCACTTCCTAAGGCTTCCACTAGATGTCAACAGTCTTTAGAACCTTGTTTCAGGCTCCTACTGTGAAGGGGGAGCGAATGAGAGCTGTTTCAATCAGGTGTTTGGCAGAAGGCCATGAGCTGGTCACGCGTGTGGCCGTGAGAGCGACCTGCGTTCCAATGCATTTCTAAAGACAAAGGAATAGTCCGGTTGGAACATTATTGAAGATTTATGTTAAAAACATCCTAAAGATTGATTCTATACATCGTTTGACATGTTTCTACGAACTGTAACGGAACTTTTTGAATTTTTGTCTGGACCTAGTGCGCCTCATGAATTTGGATTTGTGAACTAAACGCGCAAACAAAAAGGAGGTATTTGGACATAAACGACGGACTTTATCGAACAAAACAAACATTTATTGTGGAACTGGGATTCCTGGGAGTGCATTCTGATGAAGATCATCAAATGTAAGTGAATATTTATAATGCTATTTCTGACTTCTGTTGACTCCACAACATGGCGGGTATCTGTATGGCTTGTTTTGGTGCCTGAGCGCTGTATTCAGATCATTGCATGGTGTGCTTTTTCCGTAAAGGTTTTTTGAAATCTGACACAGCGGTTGCATTAAGGAGAAGTATATCTATAATACCATGCATAACACTTGTTTCTTTTATCAATGTTTATTATGAGTATTTCTGTAAATTGATGTGGCTCTCTGCAAAAACACCGGATGTTTTGGAAGCAAAAATTACTGAACATAATGTGCCAATGTAAACTGAGATTTTTGGATATAAATATGAACTTTATCGAACAAAACATAAATGTATTGTGTAACATGAAGTCCTATAAGTGTCATCTGATGAAGATCATCAAAGGTTAGTGATTAATTTTATCTCTATTTCTGCTTTTTGTGACTCCTCTCTTTGTCTGGAAAAATGGCTGATTTTCTGTGACTAGGTGCTGACCTAACATAATCACATGGTATGCTTTCGTCTTAAAGCTTTTTTGAAATTGGACACTGTGGTGGGATTAACAACAAGTTTATCTTTAAAATGGTGTATAATACTTGTATGTTTGAGGAATTTTAATGATGAGATTTCTGTTGTTTGAAGTTGGCGCCCTGCACTTTCACTGGCTGTTGTCATATCGATCCCGTTAACGGGATTTCAGCTGTAAGAAGCTTGTAAACTAACAAAGTAGTCTACAAGACAAAACACTATTTATGACTCTGTGTAACACAAAGCAATGAACATTAACTGTCTGTCTCTATTCACTCACCTGTTACCATCCTATCGAACCACAGCTATACATGCATATCTATATACATATCTATGAATGTATGGATCTATGTAAAACATACCCATACCTCACACACCACAATAATATGGCAATCTGTGATTCAAACAGCAACAAATGGATATACCAAATCCCAGATTGCCCCTTTAACTCCCTAGAGTCGATTGAGGTACCGGTGCGTCAATCTAAGTAACATAATAAAAAAAATACCCATTAAAACCTGTCGGTTTAAGCTAGAGATATCTGTTTATATCTGAATCCGCCGATATCGCCCTTCCGCATCTGCGGTGAAAGGTGATAGAGCTAGAGCGGTGTTTGTCAGACCATGAGACATCCACGAAAAGCGATCTTCTCACGAAAACGTCTGAACGGTTTAGCCTATAAAATATGGAAAGATGAGACTCTCACGAACACGTTGGATCCCACTGTGGAAAGGGGAGATTCTCAAGAAAGCAGTATGTGTTTTTCTCTACGACCCACACTAGTGTCACGGGAGTCACCTGAAGGTAACCGGTATCAGTTTAAAATGTCTTATGGAAGTATGGAGGTAATTTTGTGCCTACCAAAAAAAAGGGGTTAAATATACTACCGTCAAAGTTTTAGAACACCTTCAAGGGTTTTTCTTTATTTTTACTATGTTCTATATTGTAGAATAGTTAAGAAATCAAAACTATGAAATAACACATATGGAATCATGTAGTAACCAAAAAAGGAGAAACTAATCAAAATATATTTTATAATTGAGATTCTTCAAAGTAGCCACCCTTTGCCTTGATGACAGCTTTGCACAATCTTGGCATTCTCTCAACCAGCTTCATGAGGCAGTTACTTGGAATGCATTTCAATTAACAGGTGTGCCTTGTTAAAAGTTAATTTGTGGAATTTCTTTCCTTCTTAGTGTGTTTGAGCCAATCAGTTGTGTTGTAACAAGGTAGTGATGGTATACAGAAAATAGACCTACTTGGTAAAAGACTAAGTCCATATTATGGCAAGAACAGCTCGAATAAGCAAAGAGAAATGACAGTCCATCATTACTTTAAGACATGAAGGTCAGTCAATATGGAACATTTCAAGAACTTTCAAAGTTTCTTTAAGTGCAGTTGCAAAAACCATCAAGCTCTATGATGAAACTGGCTCTCATGAGGACAGCCAAAGGAATGGAAGACCCAGAGTTACCTCTGCTGCAGAGGATAAATTCATTAGAGTTTCCAGCCTCAGAAATTGCAGGCCAAATAAATGCTTCACAGAGTTCAAGTAACAGACACATCTCAACATCAATTGTACCGAGGAGACTAAGTGAATCAGGCCTTCATGGTTGAATTGCTTCAAAGAAACCACTACTAAAGGACACCAATAATAAGAAGATACTTGCTTGGGCCAAGAAACACAAGCAATGGTGGAAATTTGTCTGGAGTCCAAATTTGAGATTTTTGGTTCCAACCGCCGTGTCTTTGTGAGACGCGGTGTGGGTGAAAGGATGATCTCTGCATGTGTATTTCCCACCGTAAAGCATGGAAGAGGAGGTGTTATGGTGTGGGGGTGCTTTGCTGGTGACACGGTCTGTGATTTATTTAGAATTCAAGGTACACTTTAACCAGCATGTTTATCACAGCATTCTGCAGTGATACGCCATCCCATCTGGTTTGGGTTTAGTGGGACTATCATTTGTTTCTCAACAGGAAAATTACCCAACACACCTCCAGGGTGTGTAAGGGCTTTTTGACCAAGAAGGAGAGTGATGGAGTGCTGCATCAGATGACCTGGCTTCCGCAATCCCCCAACCTCAACCAACTTGAGATGTTTGGGATGAGTCGGACCGCAGAGGGAAAGAAAAGCAGCCAACAAGTGCTCAGCATATGTGAGAACTCCTTCAAGACTGTTGGAAAAGCATTCCAGGTGAAGTTGGTTGAGAGAATGCCAAGAGTGTGCAAAGCTGTCATCAAGGCAAAGGGGGGCTATTTGAAGAATCTCAAATATAAAATATATTTTGATTAGTTTAACACTTTTTTGGTTACTACATGATTCCATATGTGTTATTCATAGTTTTGATGTATTCACTATTATTCTACAATGTAGAAAATAGTACAAATAAAGAAAAACCCTTGAATGGGTGGGTGTTCTAAAACATTTGACCCCCCTATTCTAGTAACTTTCTCAATCCTGGTTGGGAGATTACCATCTTGGCTTCCTCCAACCAGGATTTCTGGATAACCAGGGAATTTTGGGAGAATTACAAGACTTTTCCAAACGTAGACCTTGGTGAAATGTTTTCATAGCTCAGCTCTGAGCTTCTTTCACTGGTATGTAGCCGCCCCTAGAGGGCTCTACTGCCATTGAAGAAGACAGGAGAGACATCTCCTCGATCAGCCTGCCTGGATGACTGGTTCTCATACCCAGGGATGGAGCCAACCCCAACCCAGAGAAGGGGAAGTGTAAACTGGTCAGTGGAATAGGTAAGGGAGTGGAACAGAAAGGAAATATATTGTTAGTGGTAATAAGAGGGATATGGTTACAGGGGGTCACAGTTGGCCTGACCTCATCCCCCACGCTCTCCTGATCCTCTCCCCCACTGCCAATGCCTGAATCTGGGCTCTGAGGGGCCAAGAGTTGGGCCTGGAGCTGCAGATTATCCACGCGTTCATAGGAGGAAGACATTGTGAGAGAACCTCCTCCAACCCCCATCTCCGTACCCTTTCCCCCTACACTATCCAACCCAGGTAGGGTGAAGGGAAGCTGGGGGAAAGCGGACAGGGAAATGGGTAAGGGGGTGGAGCAGAATGTAAAGTTATTGTTATTGATAAGAGGAAGAAGCGGAACAAGATGGAAGTCCTGAGAGACAAAACGGGGGGTGGATGCAATAGGCCCGACCGCATCCTCCACGCTCTCCTGACTTTCCTGATCCTCTGCCCCACTGCCGATGCCTGAATCTGGGCTTATGAGGGCCCGACGCTCGGCCTGGAGCTTCTCGACACGCCCGTAAGAAGAAACCTGGAGGATATCTTCACCTGCACTGATGCCTTCAAGTACATCTCCACCCCCCATCTCTCCCTCCTTCCCTCCACCCCCCATCTCTCCATCCTTCCCTCCACCCAACATCTCTCCATCTTTCCCTCCACCCCTGATATCTTCGGCCTTCC
This sequence comes from Oncorhynchus tshawytscha, assembly GCF_018296145.1. Lineage (NCBI taxonomy): Eukaryota > Metazoa > Chordata > Actinopteri > Salmoniformes > Salmonidae > Oncorhynchus > Oncorhynchus tshawytscha. The sequence continues at coordinate 154,645 of NW_024609634.1, read as the reverse complement.
CCCCTACACCTCTATTACTATCCATCCTATCTCCTCTGTTCTCCTCCTTCCACTCATCTATCATTTCAGTAGTGCCACCTACTGGTCCGTAAGGGGAGTGTACAGAGCAGGGTTCCAGCTTGATGGAGGTGGATCCAGGCTGGGAGAATTGAGATAAGAAGTAGCTGGAGTTGGAGAAGCCGGAGCAGAAGGAGTGGCCACTGTTATCCCATCTCTTCTCTTGTGGTGGTGCCGTCCTCAAGGGGGTGACGTTGTCCAGGCTGTCGGTGATCTCTACCTGGGAGATGTCTTCACGGTGCGAGGCAGAGTTGATGGATTCAAGGGCAAACAAAGGACCCAGCCAAGCCTGTAGGCACGGACACACACACACACACACACACACACACACACACACACAGAGAGAGAGAGAAAGAGAGACATATAGAGGAGAGGTAAATGAAAGGATTATTATTTTTATTTTCTATTGCAGAGGAGGCTTGTAACTACAGCCATTATAACCTAACTACCGCCATTATAACCCAACTACAGCCATTATAACCTAACTACCGCTATTATAACCTAACTACCGCCATTATAACCTAACTACCGCTATTATAACCTAACTACCGCCATTATAACCTAAATACCACCATTATAACCCAACTACAGCCATTATAACCTAACTACCGCTATTATAACCGAACTACCACCATTATAACCTAACTACAGCAATTATAACCTAACTACCGCCATTATAACCTAACTACAGCCATTATAACCCAACTACAGCCATTATAACCCAACTACAGCCATTATAACCTAAATACCACCATTATAACCTAACTACAGCCATTATAACCTAACTACAGCCATTATAACCTAACTACAGCCATTATAACCTAACTACAGCCATTATAACCTAACTACAGCCATTATAACCTAACTACCGCCATAACAAGGTAGTGCACAATACAGGGAATAGGGTCCCTTTTGGCACGTAACTTCAGTCAAAAGTAGAACTGACCTTGAAGTTTCCATCGTGCTGGAGGTTGAGGCCCTCAAAGTACCTGGAGGGATCTGGTATAGGAGGATTCAGAATCTTCTTGACCCTGTCAGCAATGAACGGAAATTAAAGGAAGTTGCACTTAACCAACTACAAAACATTACATCTAAAACATGATGTTTACTCTGCACACACACACAGACACCCACACACACACACAACACACACACCCACACACACACACCCACACACAACACACACACACACACACACACACACACACACACACACACACACACACACACACACACACACACACAGACACACACACACGACACACAGACACCCACACAGACACAGACACACACACACACACACCCACCCACACCCCCTCCCACCAACACACACACAACCACACACACACACACACACACACAGACACAGACACACACAGACACCCACCCACACACACACACACACACACACACACACACACACACACACAGAGAGACAGTACTCACTTTCCTTTGCAGATCAACATGGAGACCAGCAGGACCAGTACAACAACAGCTCCCACCACGGTGACCACCACAAAGTCCTGGTCTAGAACATCAGGACTACCTGAGAACAGGACCAGAGGAACAACACAGAACATACTTAGAACGTACATAACAACACCACTGTTTTACTGAAAGATTGGCATAGAAAACTCTTCATGTACATTTCTGTCTGTAAGTTTGTTTTGAGCATGTGTCTGCCTGTAAGAACGAAAGAAAGAAATAGGGAAGAAAGAAGGAGCAATTTTTCAAGATTCATATGGAAACACACTACTATGCCTGCCTTCCAAATGGCAACATATTCCCTGTTTAGTGCAGTGCTTTTGGCCCCTAGGGCTCTGCACTATGTAGGGAACTATAGGGCCATTTGGGACACAGCCCAAGTATATATAGGCCCACATTCAAATGTGTATCAATAACCAATGACATCACTGATGCTGTATTTACCTGTTGGCTTCATCTGGCCCAGAGTGGAGACCCATGATGCACTGGGGCTCCAGTCGCTCCACCGGCAGTCTGGGTAATCGTCTGGGTCGGCTCGAACCCGGACTCTGACCTGGTACCTCCTTCCTCTCTCCAGCATCTCAGGGTCCAGGTCAAAATACGTCTGTTTGTTTGATATGTTCACCTCCACAGCATCCTGCAGTAGCACAACATACAGTAGGTCTACTTTTACATAGTGTACAAAGAGAGAGACACAGTTGTTATTATCTGTCCTCTGTCTCTCTTCCTCCCCCTCTCTCTCCCTCTCTCTCTCACCTCCCAGTGATGTAGTTCCTGTTTCCACTGTAGTTGGAAGTCATAGTTGAATATCATTTCTGAAATGGGAGCTCCTGGTGTCCAGGCGATTGAGGCATTGATGACGGTCAGCTTGCCAGGGGGATGCATTTTAACTGCCAAACACAAAACAACACAGTTGATGTACTCATACGTTACAGCCTTATTCTAAAATTGATTTTTTTTAAATATTTCCCCATTAATCTACACACAACACCCCATAATGACAAAGCGAAAACTGTTTTTTTGAAATGTTTGCAAATTTATTCAAAATAAAAAACAGAAATACCTCATTTACATAAGTATTCAGACCCTTTCCTATGAGAATCGAAATTGAGCTCAGGTGCATCCTGTTTCCATTGATCATCCTTGAGATGGTTCTCCAACTTCATTGGAGTCCACCGGTGCTAAATTAAATTGATTGGACATGATTTGGAAAGGAACACACCTGTCTTTATAAGGTCCCACAGTTGACAGTGCATGTCAGAGCAAAAACCAAGTCATTAGGTCGAAGGAATTGTCCGTAGAGCTCCGGGACAGGATTGTGTCGAGGCACAGATCCGGGGAAGGGAACCAAAAAATGTCCGCAGCATTGAAGGTCGCCAAGAACACAGTGGCTCCATCTTTTTTAAATGGAAGATGTTTGGAACCACCAAGACTCTTCCTAGATCTGGCCGCCCGGCCAAACTCAGCTATCGGGGGAGGTGACCAAGAACCCGATGGTCAACCCGATGACAGAGCTCCAGAGTTCCTCTATGGAAATGGGAAAACCTTCCAGAAGGACATTCATCTATGCAATCATCTATACAAATCAGGCCTTTATGGTAGAGTGACCAGTCGGAAGCCACTCCTCAAAAAAAGGCACGACAGCCCGCTTGGTGTTTACCAAAAGGCACCTAAAAGACTCACACCATGAGAAACAAGATTCTCTGGTCTGATGAAACCAAGATTAAACTCCTTGGCCAGAATGCCAAGCGTCACGTCTGGAGGAAACCTGACACCATCCCTATGGTGAAGCATAGTACTGGCAGCATCATGTTGTGGGGGTGTTTTTCAGCGGCAGGGACTGGGAGACTAGTCAGGATTGGGGGAAGGGTGTAAGGAGAAAAGAACAGAGAGATCCTTGATGAAAACCTGCTCCAGAGCGCTCAGTACCTCTGACTGGGGCTAAGGTTCACCTTCCAGCATGACCTGAAGCACACAGCCAAGACAACGCAGGAGTGGCTTCAGGACAGGTCTCTGAATGTCCTTGAGTGGCCCGGACTTGAACCCGATCGAACATTTATTTCACCTTTATTTAACCAGGTAGGCAAGTTCTCTGGAGAGACCTGAAAATAGCTGTGCAGCAACTCTCCCCGCCCACTCTGACAGAACTTGAGAGGATATGCAGAGAAGAATGGGAGAAATTCCCCAAATACATCTGTGCCAAGTTTGTAGCGACATACCCAAGAAGACCCGAGGCTGCAATCGCTACCAAATGTGTCTCAACAAAGTACTGAGTTAAAGGGTCTGAATACTTATGTACATTTTTAAATATTTTTATACATTTGCAAAAATGTATAAAAACCTGTTTTTGCTTTGTCATTATGGGGTATTGTGTGTAGATTATGAGGGGGGGAAATGATTTTATACATTTTAGAATAAGGCTGTAACATAACAAAATGTGGAAAAGGTGAAGGGGTCTGAAGACCTCCTGAATGCACTGTACATTAATAAGCTTTCCAGTATGAGTGTATTGATTTTGTTGTATCATAGTGTATTGATTTTGTTGTATCATAGTGTATTGATTTTGTTGTATCATAGTGTATTGATTTTGTGTATTTTGTATGCTGACTTCACAAAACCTCATAAAGTTATGGTATTGTATCATTGTAGTTGGTGTACAATTAATGTAGTAGGTTAGTAATAGATGACACATCGTACATAATATCACTCAAATTACTGTACACTTACTGTGGTTAAATGGTTGATACAGGTGTTCAATCTGTATCACATAATCTTCTGCTTGTCCACACCGTACAACAATGGATATTTTATCCTCTTCCCAAAAGAACTGAAAGATCATTTACAGAAGTTCAGTTATCCAGGGTTGTTTGCCTATCGGTCTATATATATATGCTGTCATTGTTTTATTATTATTATTATTAGTATTCTTATTAGTATTCTTATTATTCTTATTATTAGGAAAAAATGTTATTATATATATTTTTTTAAATGACAAATTCCTGGTTAATTTATTCATTCAGATTAATGTGTTACATTCATGTTATTACTTTTTAAATTGTTTTTAAATCATTGTTTTGATCTATAATAATGCACATATATAACCAAGCATTGGTTTTAACTTGATGTAGTTTTATAAAACTCACTGGATTGCCCTCAAAGACCAGACTGCCGCCTCTCAAGGTTGTGTTGAAACCGGCCAAGGACTTCATCTCACATTGCCTGTAGTTACAACAGTGAACCATTGTTTCAGTTAGCATCTAAAATGGCACCCTATTCCCTATATAGTGCACTACTTTTGACCAAGACTATGGGAATAGAGTTCCAGTGAGGGTGCATCCTTAGTCTTCTTTACCTTTTAAACCCGGGGTATTCACCATGCAGAGTGCACGGCATGTCTGGGGGTATGCATGTGTTGTTCAACACACATGTGATGTTACTGATGAAGTCATTGACACACTGTAGATCTTTGAGAAACAGAGACAGAGAGAGTGAGAGAGGAGAGAGAGAGGAGAGAGAGAGGCAGAGAGAGAGAGAGAGGAGGGAGAGAGGCAGAGAGAGAGAGAAAGAGGCAGAGAGAGAGGGAGAGAGAGAGAGAAAGAGGCAGAGAGAGAGGGAAACAGAGAGAAAGAAAAAAATAACAACAGTTTTAATATAAGGGTTGATATAATGTTTTGTAAGACTCTATAACATGTTTTACAAGACACTGTCATGTTTTACAAGGCTCTATGTCATGTTTTACAAGGCTCTATGTCATGTTTTACAAGGCTCTATGTCATGTTTTATAAGGCTCTATATCATGTTTTGTAAGACTCTATAACATGTTTTACAAGACACTGTCATGTTTTACAAGGCTCTATGTCATGTTTTACAAGGCTCTATGTCATGTTTTGTAAGGCTCTATGTCATGTTTTACAAGACACTGTCCTGTTTTATAAGACTCTATGTCATGTTTTTTAAGACTCTATGTCATGTTTTTTAAGGCTCTATGTCATGTTGTTAAGGATCTATGTCATGTTTTTTGAGGCTCTGTGTCATGTTTTACAAGGCTCTATATCATGTTTCATCATACACTACCGTTCAAAAGTTTGGGGTCACTTAGAAATGTCCTTGTTTTTGAAAGAAAAGCATTTTTTGCCCATTAAAATAACATCAAATTGATCACAAACACAGTGTAGACATTGTTGATGTTGTAAATGACTATTGTTGCTGGAAATGGCAGATTATTTATGGAATATCTACATAGGCGTACAGAGGCCTCTTATCAGCAACCATCACTCCTGTGTTCCAATGGCATGTTGTGTTAGCTAATCCAAGTTTATCATTATAGAAGGCTAATTGATCATTAGAAAACCCTTTTGCCATTATGTTAGCACAGCTAAAAACTGTTGTTCTGATTAAAGAAGCAATAAAACTGGCCTCCTTTAGACTAGTTGAGTATCTGGAGCATCAGCATTTGTGGGTTCAATTATAGGCTCAAAATGGCCAGAAACAAAGAACTTTCTTCTGAAACTCGTCAGTCTATTCTTGTTCTGAGAAATGAAGGCTATTCCATGTGAGAAATTGCCAAGAAACGTAAGATCTCGTACAACGCTCTGTGTACTACTCCCTTCAAAGAACAGTGCAAACTGGCTCTAACCAGAATAGAAAGAGGAGTGGGAGGCCCCGGTGCACAACTGAGCAAGAGGACAAGTACATTAGAGTGTCTAGTTTGAGACACAGATGCCTCACAAGTCCTCAACTGGCAGCTTCATTAAATAGTACCAACAAAACACCAGTCTCAATGTCAACAGTGAAGAGGCGACTCCGGAATGCTGGCCTTCTGATAAACAGCTTCTATCTCAAGGCCATCAGGCTGTAAAACAGCCATCACTAGCACAGAGAGGCTGCTGCCTACATACAGACTTGAAATCATTGGCCACTTTAATAATTGGAATACTAGTCACTTTAATAATGTTTCATATCTTGCATTACTCATCTCATATGTACAGTATATACTGTATTCTATACTATCTATTGCATCTTGCCAATGCAGCTCTGTCGTTGCTCATCCATATATTTATATTTATATATTCTTATTCCATTCCTTTACTTAGATTTGTGTGTATTAGGTATCTGTTGTGGAATTGTTAGATATGACTTGTTTGCTGCACTGTCAGAACTAGAAGCACAAGCATTTTGCTACACTCCCAATAACATCTGCTAACCATCTGTATGTGACCAATACAATTCGATTTGATTTGAGTTACTGCAAGTCATAAACAGGAGCTGCCTCCACTATTCCAGCACCATTTCAACTTCAACATCATCAAATCACCTCTGCTTCATCTAATAAAGTGACAACTAAAATATAACCCCCCCAAACATGTGTCCAATCAACATAAGCTAAATATGTGGCTGTCCATGGTTCTGATTTATGTGTGCATGCATGTGCCCTCCTGCAAGTAGTAAATCATGTTGACTCACTCTACTTGTAGAGAAACACCAATGCCATCCTCCTCTCTTTCACGTTGAAACAGTACAAGCTTATTTACAGTACAAGCTTATTTTTTTGTCCTAGGCTACCTGGCTAAAATGCTTGCTTGAACTTCCATCCTCTCAGGCCAGGGGCACAACAACGTATGAATTAATGGTTGGATCGGAATTGCTTTTGGCCAATACGGAGAATGAAGTAAATCCACAAGTCCAAATCCCTACCTCCATCAATGGCTAATTTAGGAAAGGGACACTGGAGGACAACAACAACACACGCAACAATTCAGTTGTTTCTGTTAATGATGTTTACTCTCAACGTGTTTTGATAGGAGAGACGCCAAATCCAAGCTGATATCCAAGCTGATATGACACCATACATTATTTACCATTAATTTCTATTAGGCACAAAATAATAACACATTTGTAGAGTCACAAGCTTGATGTAATCATTGCATGTTATGAATATGGGACCAAATACAAAACTGTTTACTACTTTAACACACATTAAAGAACTTTTGGACTCCTAAAATGGGTAGACTATGCACAAAAGGTGCTGTCATTTCTAAAAAGGTTCACCCGATATGGATGTAAATACACTCAAAATAAAGCTGACAGTCTGCACTTTAACCTCAAAGTCATTATACATGTGTTGTAATGCATTGTGAAGGGTATTGATGACTTACAGGACTGTGGTTGGCTGGAGCAGGTTAGTAGGGGGAGGAGCAGGATGACATAGAGACACCATAGAACCATTATGACTTCTTCCTGGTCCTTTTTCTCATTCTAGAACACAGTAGGAGACATGACATTAGCGACAGGTGGCTTAGTGTTCCAAATGGTACCCTATTTCTTATATAGGGCACTACTTTTGACATGGGCTCATTTGACTCTGGTCAAAAGTAGTGAACTATGTAGGGAATAGGGTGACATTTGGGATGGAAGAAAGACTGAAGCATGAGAAGAAAAAGTGCAACTTTCTATGTCTGTCTGCGTGGTGTGTTTTTTCCATGAAAGTAGATCAAGTGTTATCAGTTTAAGCGTAGCCACACACACATACACACACACACACACACACACACACACACACACACACACACACAGTGAAAGCCACAGAAACTGAACAGGTGTGCAAGTGGGAGAGGGATCCATACATCCTCATTTACAGAATAGAAACTTATTAGGTCACATAAGGTGAAATACATGTCAGATATAATTAACATCAGTTGAATCTGTTTTACTGTTGCATATCAGTAGACATGAAGGTTATTTGAGTAAAACATATCAGTAGACATGAAGGTTATTTGAGTAAAACATATCAGTAGACATGAAGGTTATTTGAGTAAAACATATCAGTAGACATGAAGGTTATTTGAGTAAAACATATCAGTAGACATGAAGGTTATTTGAGTAAAACATATCAGTAGACATGAAGGTTATTTGAGTAAAACATATCAGTAGACATGAAGGTTATTTGAGTAAAACATATCAGTAGACATGAAGGTTATTTGAGTAAAACATATCAGTAGACATGAAGGTTATTTGCGAAAAACATATCAGTAGACATGAAGGTTATTTGCGTAAAACATCTTATAAACAAAGTTGCATTTGTTTAAACCAACGTTCTTACACACTGGTATGCCAGAAACAAGCCAACACTGTAAACCCATTTAGTAGGTTATTCAAATTTGCATAGCATTTTAGGTGCATTTCAAACATTTACATGTTTTTAACATTGCAGATATTTTGTCTCTTACCTTTAGATATTGAACGGCCCAAGCTGGGCAGCTTGTGTCATTGGATGAGTTGTGATGGAACTAATGAAAAAACATGGAAAGGGTTGGATGAAGGATGACAGCTCTACTGATGGTGTTACTAACTATGGTATTACTCCAACTCGAGTGAGTGAGTGAGTGAGTGAGTGAGTGAGTGAGTGAGTGAGTGAGTGAGTGAGTCAGTCAGTCTCTCTCTCTCTTTCTCCCTCCCTCCCTCCCTGCCTCCCTCCCTCCCTCCCTCCCTCCCTCCCTCCCTCCCTCCCTCCCTCCCTCCCTCCCTCCCTCCCCTCCCTCCCTCCCTCCCTCCCTCCCTCCCTCCCAATTTCAGTGTGTCAATCATAATCAAGATGATCATCCTACCAATGACCAGCGTCTCTCTGTGACACGTTCTAACACACTCGGGTTCTAGAAATATACACTTAGCCACACACTATACTATCACGTAAAGACTTTTCCAGAACCATGGCCAGAGATGCAACAGTTGAACCATGCTAATCATCTGAGACACTGTTGTCCTTTGACAGTCACTATTGCTGTTATTGATATCTCTGTATATTATTGTCAGGGCCTGTATTCATAAAGCATTTCAGAGTAGAAGTACCAATCTAGGATCAGTTTTGCCTTTTAGATCATAATGTATAAGATTACATGGACAAGGGGACCTGATCCCAGATCAATAAAGCATCTCAGAGTAGAAGTGCTGATCTAGGATCAGTTTTGCCTTTTAGAACACATATATATATTCTATATATATATATATAAACAGTAGTTCCGATAGCTGTACATGGGCAGTGTGCTGTTTTCTTCCATTCTCTCATCTGTTTTTTTTAGTAGAAGGTCACTGTGGTTAGAGAGACATGTTATGTTCAGTCTGAGGTGTGAAGTTTCCACTCATAAAAAATAAAAAAACACCTAAAAACAACCATCTAACAGGTATAAGATGTGTTGACTGGGTGAAGAAGAAGGCTCATAATAATGCCTGGAATGGAGTTCAAGGAATCAGTGTGTTTGATGTGTTTGATACCCTTCCATTAATTCTGTTCCAGCCATTACTAGGAGTCCGTCCTCCAATTTAAAGTGCCACCAGCCACCACTGGTTTCTGTACATTGTTAGCTGTGAAGCCTTGTGATGTCGTGTTCACTGTCGTGTTCACTGTTCACTTTCCAGCTCTAACCTGGTAGCCTGGTCCCAGATCAGGGCTTTTCCTGTCTTAACCTGGTAGCCTGGTCCCAGATCAAAGCTTTTCTGCCTTAACCTGGTAGCCTGGTCCCAGATCAGGGCTTTTCCTGTCTTAACCTGGTAGCCTGGTCCCAGATCAGGGCTTTTCCTGTCTTAACCTGGTAGCCTGGTCCCAGATCAGGGCTTTTCCTGTCTTAACCTGGTAGCCTGGTCCCAGATCAAAGCTTTCCAGCCCTAACCTGGTAGCCTGGTCCCAGATCAAAGCTTTCCAGCCCTAACCTGGAAGCCTGGTCCCAGATCAAAGCTTTCCAGCCCTAACCTGGAAGCCTGGTCCCAGATCAAAGCTTTCCAGCCCTAACCTGGTAGCCTGGTCCCAGATCAGGACTTTTCCTGTCTTAACCTGATATCCTGGTCCCAGATCAAAGCTTTCTAGCCCTAACCTGGTAGCCTGGTCCCAGATCAGGGCTTTTCCTGTCTTAACCTGATATCCTGGTCCCAGATCAAAGCTTTCCTGCCTCAACCTGATATCCTGGTCCCAGATCAGGGCTTTTCCTGTCTTAACCTGATAGCCTGATCCCAGATCAGGGCTTTTCCTGTCTTAACCTGATATCCTGGTCCCAGATCAAAGCTTTCCTGCCTTAACCTGATATCCTGGTCCCAGATCAGGACTTTTCCTGTCTTAACCTGATAGCCTGATCCCAGATCAGGGCATTCCTGCTATAACATGTTAGCCTGATCCCAGATCAGGGCTTTCCTGCCGTAACCTGAAAGCAGAGAACATACACACACGCATGCATTGCCCACGCAAGCTCGAACACAAGTGCAGTCTTCATGCAAGCTAACACACACACATTGTGCATGCACACACACACACACACACACACACACACACACACACACACACACACACACACACACACACACACACACACACACACACACACACACACACACACACACACGGGCTACAGGTAAGAAAACCACAACGTCCTCGTTTCCCAGAATGTTTACAAGCTGTTTCCAATAACAAACAAACCTCAAACCACTAACACCCCCGTCCCCTGCTCTCTTCTCTACCTCTCTTCTCATCCTCTCCCAAACTAAACCTCATACTAACACCCCCTCCCTTCTTCTTATGTACACCTCTCACCTCACCCTCCCTATCACTCTCTGACTTCCTTTCTACCAACGCTCACTCCTTGACTCTCCCCTCCTCCCTATCTTCTTTCTGATTCCCCCCTCCCTATCTTCTCTCTGACTCCCCCCTCCCTATCTTCTCTCTGACTCCCCCTCCCTATCTCCTCTCTGACTCCCCCTCCCTATCTCCTCTCTGACTCCCCCTCCCTATCTTCTCTCTGACTCCCCCTATCTTCTCTGACTCCCCCTCCCTATCTTCTCTCTGACTCCCCCTCCCTATCTTCTCTCTGACTCCCCCTCCCTATCTTCTCTCTGACTCCCCCTCTCTATCTTCTCTCTGACTTATTTTCCACCAACGCTCACTCCCTGACTTTCCCCTCCTCCCCCTCTTCTCTGACTTCCTTTCCACCAACGCTCACTCCCTGACTCTCCCCTCCTCCCCCTCACCCTCCCTATCTTCTCTCTGACGTCCTTTCCACCAACACTCTCTCCCCTCCTCCCCTTCACCTCCCCCTCTTGTCTTTGACTTCCTCTGTACCTGTGGCTGGGTGTGTACATCCTGTCCTACTTAAACACTGGACCAAATCAACCCCTAGGCTACATCCTAACTGGCACCCTTATTCCCTATATAGTGCACTATATACCCTAGAGGTCCTGGTTAAAAGTAGTACACAATATAAGGAATAGGTGCCATTAGGAACACATTCCAAAGCCCCTCAACAATGAGGACAACGGTCTCCAGTTCAACTCTACTGGGAGCCCACAAGGTGTGCAGGGTTTTGCTCCATTTCTATTTGAACATCCTGTCCTAGTAAACCCTGGCCCAGATCAGCTCCTAGTCCTCTACATAATAAAGCCTAATCAATCCATAGCCCCCTCTATAATAAAGCCCTAATCAATCCATAGCCCCCTCTATAATAAAGCCCTAATCAACCCATAGCCCCCTCTATAATAAAGCCCTAATCAACCCATAGCCCCCTCTATAATAAAGCCCTAATCAATTCATAGCCCCTCTATAATAAAGCCTTAATCAACCCATAGCCCCCTCTATAATAAAGCCCTAATCAACCCATAGCCCCCTCTATAATAAAGCCCTAATCAATTCATAGCCCCCTCTATAATAAAGCCCTAATCAACCTATAGCCCACTCTATAATAAAGCCCTAATCAAAACCTAGCCTCCTCCATAATGAAGCCCTAATCAGCTCCTAGCCCCCTCCATAATGAAGCTCTAAACAGCTCCTAGCCCCCTCCATAATGAAGTCCTAATCAGCTCCTAGCCCCTCCATAATGAAGCTCTAATCAGCTCCTAGCCCCCTCCATAATGAAGCTCTAATCAGCTCCTAGCCCCCTCCATAATGAAGCTCTAATCAGCTCCTAGCCCCCTCCATAATGAAGCCCTAATCAGCTCCTAGCCCCCTCCATAATGAAGCTCTAATCAGCTCCTAGCCCCCCCATAATGAAGTCCTAATCAGCTCCCAGCCCCCTCCATAATGAAGCTCTAATCAGCTCCTAGCCCCCTCCATAATGAAGCCATATTCAGCCACTAGTCACCTCTATAATGAAGCCCTAATCAGCTCCTAGTCCCCTACATAATGAAGCCCTAATTAGCTCCTAGCCCCCTCCATAATGAAAATTGAACCAGCTCCTAGCCCTCTCCATAATGAAGATTGAATCAGCTCCTAGCCCCCTCCAAAATGAAAATTGAACCAGCTCCTAGCCCCCTCCATAATGAAAATTGAACCAGCTCCTAGCCCTCTCCATAATGAAGTCCTTACCAGCTCCTAGCCCTCTCCATAATGAAGTCCTAATCAGCTCCTAGCCCTCTCCATAATGAAGTCCTTATCAGCTCCTAGCCCCCTCCATAATGAAGTCCTAGTCAGCTCCTAGCCCCCTCCATAATGAAACCCTAATCAGCTCCTAGCCCCCTCCACAATGAAGCTCTAATCAGCTCCTAGCCCCTCCATAATGAAGATTGAATCAGCTCCTAGCCCCTCCATAATGAAAATCTAATTAGCTCCTAGCCCCTCCATAATGAAGATTGAATCAGCTCCTAGCACCCTCCATAATGAAAATCTAATTAGCTCCCAGCCCCCTCCATAATGAAAATTGAATCAGCTCCTAGCACCCTCCATAATGAAACTCTAATTAGCTCCTAGCCCCCTACATAATGAAGATTGAATCAGCTCCTAGCCCCCTCCATAATGAAACTCTAATTAGCTCCTAGCCCCCTACACAAAGACTCCCTAATCAGCCCCTAGCCTCTTCCACAATGAGGACAGTGGTCTTCAACCTTGATTCTAGAGATCTAAAGGGTGTGCAGGGTTTTGGTGCAGCCCAGCACTAACACAGAACAAAGCCTGGGCTTCTCTGGGCCCAGGATGGAAGAATCCTTTCCTAGCGCATAGCCTAGACACATTTCATCAGCCCCAAGGGATGGGAGAGGTGTATGCAATATTGTAACAGCTTCGCTCTCTGTGAGTCTCTCAAGTGATAAGTCATCATCATCATCACTACCGTGATCATGACCTTAACTGTGTAATACTGTGTCTTCCAAATGATCACACTCAAACCCACACATGGCCACACACACAGGCAGAGTAGCTTTTCTTGATTGAACAACAAATGTAATCCAGAACCAATACATCATAGATGTAGGATCTTCATTTGAGACAGTTTTCTATAGCAGGAAAATGATCCTGCAGCAACTGGAAATGTGAATTATTATGTGGATTATAGTTATAGTTATGTGGATTATGGATATTTGTTGTAGGGGCTGATACATTTTTCGATAGGGCAAATCAAGTCTGACATTTTAAATTGCAAATTACAAGCGTTAGAAGCCTTATTGAGCCTTGAATACACTACAAGTTTTGCATTTTCTACTGTGCATTTTCTACTGTGCAGCAACAAAAGAGTGATCGAATTAAGATCCTACATCTGTATATGAATATTCAAAGAGACTCTTACCTTACTGTATAGTGGACCTTCTTGTAGTCTCAGAAACACCGGCTTCTCAATGCTCTACGGTTGAGTTACGTTTCACTCTGAACTGAAGGACGAGTGCTTAATGATGAATCAGTTTCTTGTCTCTCAGTTGGTCGCCACCAGATGATTCAAACCCTTTAATGACGAGAAAAACATCTGACTGCCTTCTCTGAAAAGTAAATGAGTGAACAGAAAAGGGATTTCTGTGGCTTCAGTTAGTTTCAACTGAAACCACACACACACACACACACACACACGTCATCAACGCTGTGATCTGTACTTGTCAGAAGTGGGGGTTAAATCAAAAATATGACATTTTTCAGTTGTTCTTCTTTCGGTCTCTGTTCTGGTTCCTTTTTTCTAAAGAATATGACTTCGGTTACTGTGAAATGTTGAGATGATGTAAAGTGTCAAATTAGAACATGTTGTGTTTTTATTCCTTTCTGGAAATAACAGGAGCAAAAGCTTTGAAAGTGGCGTGTGTGGTGAGTGAGGTAGTGAAAGAGAGAGACAGAGACCAAATACGATGTTTTGCTGCCCTCAACTGGACAAAGTATGACTAGAGTATGGCCTTGGTGTAACAAGTAGTTGATTTTCACAGCCGCTTTTCACCTCCACAAGCAGCTACGAAAGGAGACTATTTAACATGTAATGAACAGCCTTCTTTCAACCGTGTCCAGGTACTTTATTGATATAGAAAATGGATAAAGAGGTATAATAGTTACTATAGAAGTTATTTTTAATATTAGATACAAACAAAAACTCAACCATGTTCTTAACCAATCTAAGATCACAATACACACCGTCAGGAAGAGGTTTTTAGGGGTGGGGGTATTTTCCTCCCTGTTCTGCTGACTACTACTGTTCTCTGCTCATAAAGGCCTAAGGCACTAATTTGGTGGTAAAAAAAACAAATCATCCTAACTGTTTTATTTTTACGAGTATTATTTCTTAAATGTGATTCATCAGGGGGCGCTGAAGCACATCCAGCATCCTTACTTCCTGCTGCTATGCATACCATTATTCCACATTAAGTACATTCCTATGACTACGGAATGTCTTCCGGTTTAAAGTGTGTGTGTGTGTGTTTCCGTGTGTGTCTGTGCGACCGGTGGGTGGGTCCACTCGGCCATCCTGTATCTCGGTTGAACAGTGGGTGGGTCTGGTCCAAACGTAGAGACAGATAACAGACTGAACCCGTTCATCTGATGATCATAAACACACAGACACACAGATTCAACAAAGAAATGAGGATGAGTCAACTATTATTTCCCAAGGATATGATTTTCCTTGGAGAACTCTGAATGCAGACATACAGAACTTCCTGAAATGACTATGTCCATTTACTGATACAGGACAAGTTTGGTAGGTGGGAACAGGAGCACAAACAGTTGATGATCAAACTGTAAGGTTACACTTACTAAAATACACTATTTACACCCCTTTAAATGAGTGAATTCAGCCATTTCAGCGATGCCCATTGCTGACAGGTATATAAAATCGAGCACACAGTCATGCAATCTCCATAGATAAACATCGGCAGTAGAATGGCCTTAATGAAGAGCTCAATGACTTTCAATGTGGCACCGTCATAGGATGCCACCTTTCTATCAAGTCAGTTTGTCAGATTTCTGCCCAGCTAGAGCTGCCCTGGTCAACTGTAAGTGCTGTTATTACCAAGTTTCAGGAGAAGACCCAGATGCAGACAGTGTCGAAGAAACAAAAGTGTATTACTAGAACAGGGGGCAGACAAGACGACAGGTCAAGGGCAGACAGAGGTCAGTAATCCAGATCAGAGTCCAGAAGGTACAGAACAGCAGGCAGTCTCGGGGGCAGGCAGAGGTCAGTAATCCAGGGTGGTGTGTACTCTTGCGGCTGAATGGAAGCAAGTCCCCGCAGCAATGTTCCAACATCTAGTGGAAAGCCTTCCCAGAAGAGTGGAGGCTGTTATACCAGCAATGGGGTGACCAACTCCATATTAATGCCCATGATTTTGGAATGAGATGTTTGACAAGCAGGTGTCCATGTCCTTTTGGCCATGTGGTATACATTCTCCTCCACTAAGAACATACCCTCGTGTGTGAATGATAAGGCTAATGAAAGAATGACTAACTGAAGTCAAACTCCAACTGACCTTCTATGACATGTGCTCATCAGTCCAAACAGTAGGATACAGTTACCCCCAGACACTGACCTAAGGCCAGTTTTACATTGATCCTTTAGAATTTGAGCCTACGGGGGTAAGCCAGTTTCTAACTATTGTCCAATAAACATTCCCCCTCCCTCCGTCTCATCCAAACAAACACTATTTATTTACTCAGTTAAGAACAAATTCTTATTTTCAATGACGGCCTAGGAACAGTGGGTTAACTGCCTGTTCAGAACGACAGATTTGTACCTTGTCAGCTTGGGGATTTGAACTTGCAACCTTTCAGTTACTAGTCCAATGCTCTAACCACTAGGCTACCCTTCCTCCCCAATGTTGGCGCTTCCTGTAGTTCAGTAGGTACCTCCACATTGATGTAGATACAGTATTTATGTTGGAGCTTCCTGTAGTTCAGCAGGTACCTCCACATTGATGTAGTTTGATTGTCAGTATTTAAATTGTAAAGACAAAAAAAATACGACAATACAGCAAAACAATAACACAGCAAGACAATACATAGACTGTAATGCATGTGTGTGTGTACAACTAGCTCTCACAGTCTCACGTCAGAATTAGACGTTCATACATTTTTCTTGAACGTCAAATTTCAAAGTGTTTAAGGTTAGGCATTAACTCCGTAATGGTTATGGGTTGGGTAAAGATTTGTGTTTGTGTGTGTTTGTGTTTGTGTGTGTGTGTGTGTGTGGTCTGGGCTGCTCGCAAGCGTGTCTGTGTCCCACATTATTATTCCACAATCCCTTGCTCACCCAGGAAGTACCAGACCAGAGTGCTTCCTCCGGCAAGGATGATGATGGTGACGATAGTGAGGCTAGGAGTGGTGAGGCTAGGAGTGGTGAGGCTAGGAGTGGTGAGGCTAGGATACACCTATAGGGTCATCTAGACGTATTAGAGGACGTCACAGAGGTCTCGTTACCAGCCTGAAAGGAACATCAACAACACTAACACCACCACACAACCCCCCCCACACACAATGCTCCCTAACTGTAAAGAACATCAACAACAACACCACCACACAACCCCCCACACACACACAATGCTCCCTAACTGTAAAGAACATCATCAACAACAACACCACACACAATGCACCACACAAACACAATGCTCCCTAACAGCTGCCATCAGAGTTTAGAGTTCTACATGAGTAGGATTCTGCATACAGACACAGGTATTCTTTCATCCTAATGGTGATATTCGGGGTATGCAAATCTGACTCTAGATCTGTTCTTATGGACAAGGCTTCTGTTTCTGATCTAATCAAGCATTAGGCTACACGATAACTGAAATACTCTAATGTTTCTAGGGAGCTATTATAAATGAGAAAATATATGTTATTTACTTTATATGGTAGCTAAATCATATGCCTATTGCCAATCACTACTTCTGCTGACCCATTCTAATGCCAGGTCCACAAGAGCGCGACTTTTTGGAGCCGTGCCCGAGGGCGATCAAACTTCACAAAACCGTTATTCCGCGCGAGACATTCTCCGTCAAAAAAATACCGGTGGCGGATAGATGGAGCAGTTAATTTCTTCATGTGTCTTGGTTGAACCCCCGTCCAGAGTCAGACATGTCGGTAACGACCATTAGAACGGCAGGAGGAGACAACTACCTTTTATTCTTTAAATCCAAAGGTAGGCTAGAGCCCTCGGTCAATATTTCCTAAAGCGCATTGTACCTCCCGAATTCCCATTGGACCAGATAAGCTAGTAGCCTAAACTTGAACCAATAATAACAATAGCCTAAAAGCTCAACTTCATTTATCCTACACGTAAAAAGTAATTGATTGCGAGACATTTGTTGTCTCTGTCTGGTAACTGTCAAAGCATTAAACATTTAAGATTAGTTCCGTTCTTGTTATTGTAATTATTTCGCCTCTATGGCCTATTTATTGCCTTACCTCCCTACTCTTCTACATTTGCACACACTGTGCATAGATTTTTCTATTGTGTTATTGACTGTACATTTGTTTATGTGTAACTATGTGTTGTTGTTTTTGTCGCACTGCTTTGCTTTATCTTGACCAGGTCGCAGTTGTAAATGAGAACTTGTTCTCAACTGGCCTACCTGGTTAAATAAAGGTGAAATTAAACAATTAAAAAATGTTAAAAAGCCATCGCCTGTAGCACCGTACATCCTCTCGGGGCATGTAACAAGTGTAGGTTCTATTGACATCAGCAGTCGACGCCTAACAACAGCAGCACCTTCACCATCATCCGGGCAGCCCGGCCCCGCATCCAACAGGGTCTGTGCTATCTGGTATTGTTGGGACGGCTCTACCCCATTGAAGTCGAAAATCAAATGAGTTAAAGTAAGGATTAGTGTTAGGGTTTAGGGTATGGACGTCCTAAGGATCCCGGATAACACTGACCTAATGGTACATTTCAATGGGTCCAATGGTAGTGTTTGTAGAATTTGTAACGCACACACACAGAGAGAGACAGTTGATTCTTTATTAATTGGCAGAATTTTTTATTTTTTAAACACCAACTTTCAGCTATGTTAAACAATACATCCCTTTACCAATGACTATCAATAAGAATGTAATGAAAATTAAGCTGCCTTGTAAAAATGCTTACAATAATGACAATTTGCAAACCCCCCCCCCACACACACACAGTTCCCCAAGAGCAGCCCGTCAACCACCCGAGAAAAATGTTATCATTCCATTCCCCACCCCAAAGCCCCCAATGCACCAACAACCAACAAAATGAACAAAAGACAAAAAAAGACAAAGGAAAACAGGAAACAACAATGCAAAAAACAAAAGACATCAAGGACAACTAAAATCATAAGAGCGAGGTCAACTGAATATGTTTGAGTGCATGTTGAGTGCACGTATGGCACTATTTCCATGTGTGTGTCCGTGTATATGCCTGTGTACAAACACCTGCACGGCATCAGCCTCAGGCAAACTGGCATTAGCTGTAACAACACTGTTAGCTGTGACAACACTGTTAGCTGTAACGACTGTTAGCTGTGACAACACTGTTATCTGTAACAACACTGTTAGCTGTAACAACACTGTTAGCTGTAACAACACTGTTAGCTGTAACAACACTGTTAGCTGTAACAACACTGTTAGCTGTAACAACACTGCTAGCTGTAACAACACTGTAGCTGTAACAACACTGTTAGCTGTAACAACACTGTTAGCTGTAACAACACCGTTAGCTTTAACAACACTGTTAGCTGTAACAACACTGTTAACAACACTGTTAGCTGTAACAACACTGTTAGCTGTAACAACACCGTTAGCTTTAACAACATCGTTAGCTGTAACAACACTGTTAGCTGTGACAACACCGTTAGCTGTGACAACACCGTTAGCTGTGACAACACTGTTAGCTGTGACAACACTGTTAGCTGTGACAACACCGTTAGCTGTGACAACACTGTTAGCTGTGACAACACCGTTAGCTGTGACAACACCGTTAGCTGTGACAACACTGTTAGCTGTGACAACACTGTTAGCTGTGACAACACCGTTAGCTGTAACAACACTGTTAGCTGTGACAACACCGTTAGCTGTAACAACAACGTTAGCTGTAACAACACCGTTAGCTGTGACAACACCGTTAGCTGTAACAACACCGTTAGCTGTGACAACACTGTTAGCTGTAACAACACTGTTAGCTGTAACAACACTGTTAGCTGTAACAACACTGTTAGCTGTGACAACACCGTTAGCTGTGACAACACCGTTAGCTGTGACAGAACTGTTAGCTGTAACAACACCGTTAGCTGTGACAACACTGTTAGCTGTAACAACACCGTTAGCTGTGACAACACGGTTAGCTGTGACAACACCGTTAGCTGTGACAACACTGTTAGCTGTGACAACACCGTTTCAACTGACCTGAGCCCTAGGACCATGCCCCAGGACTACCTGACATGATGACTCCTTGCTGTCCCCAGTCCACCTGGCCATGCTGCTGCTCCAGTTTCAACTTCCACCTGACTGTGCTGCTGCTCCAGTTTCAACT
Source organism: Oncorhynchus tshawytscha (assembly GCF_018296145.1). Taxonomy (NCBI): domain Eukaryota; kingdom Metazoa; phylum Chordata; class Actinopteri; order Salmoniformes; family Salmonidae; genus Oncorhynchus; species Oncorhynchus tshawytscha. Next base: position 134,405 of record NW_024609634.1, on the reverse strand, counting down.
GTTCTGCCTTATTATTATTCGACCATGCTGGTCATTTATGAACATTTGAACATCTTGGCCATGTTCTGTTATAATCTCCACCCGGCACAGCCAGAAGAGGACTGGCCACCCCACATAGCCTGGTTCCTCTCTAGGTTTCTTCCTAGGTTTTGGCCTTTCTAGGGAGTTTTTCCTAGCCACCGTGCTTCTACACCTGCATTGCTTGCTGTTTGGGGTTTTAGGCTGGGTTTCTGTACAGCACTTTGAGATATCAGCTGATGTACGAAGGGCTATATAAATAAATTTGATTTGATTTGATAATCTCTGCGCCTCCAAACTGTGATTATCTCTGCACCTCCAAACTGTGATAATCTCTGCACCTACAGGCTGTGATAATCTCTGCACCTCCAGGCTGTGTAAGGGCTATTTGACCAAGAAGGAGAATGATGGAGTGCTGCATCAGATGACCTGGATTCCACAATTACCTGACCTCAACCCAATTGAGATGGTTTGGGATGAGTTGGACCACAGCCATCAAGTGCTCAGCATATGTGGAAACTCCTTCAAGACAGTTGGAAAACCAGGTGAAACTGGTTGAGAGAACACTGAGAGTGTGCAAAGCTGTCATCAAGGCAACAGGTGGCAACTTTGAAGAATCTAAAATATATTTTGATTTGTTTAACACTTTAACACCGCCACAAGGAGTCGATAGAGTGCGATGAGCCTAGGAAAGCCCCTGGGCCAAACCCTGGGCCAATTGTGTGTCGCCCTATGGGGCTCCCGCTCACGGCCGGGCTCTGACACAGCTTGCGATGCAGAGTTTTAGATCACTGCGCCACTCAGGAGGCCACAGGCCTTATTTTAAGTGTTTCTAAAATCCCTTAAGGGAAAAATGAATGGTGGAAAAACAATTGGAACCGTTTCCCTGTTTGAACGCTAGGTTTTATGGGTATATGGCACCTCCACTGTAGAGCTCTATTGGAATGGATGGAATTCTACAGTATGTCATTGAAATGTTTCAACGACCAAATTACATATTTGTAAGTCTTTTTTTGTTGTTGTTGTAGTGGGGACAGTTACATTAGTTCTTAAAAAAGTGTGTCTGTAATAGAATAAATGTGGTAAAAACGAATGTAGACATTAGTAAATGCATTTCTATAGCTTCCAAAGTATTTTTTACAATGGAGGGGGAGTGCCCAGATGGAGGAGTGGTGGTTTCAAAACAGCCTGTCAGTCATCTAGTGTATATATAAATCATTGGTCCCTCCCTAGTCAAATGTTTTCATAGTTCAGTTCTGAGCTTCTTTCACTGGCATGTAGCCGCCACTAGAGGGCTCTATTGCCATTGAAGAAGACAGGAGAGACATCTCCAACAGCCTGTCTTGATGACTGGTACTAGTACTGGGTCCCAGGGATGGAACCATCCCAAACCCAGAGAAGGTGAGGGGTAGTTGGGGTAAAACATCCAGCGGGATTGGTAAGGGGGTGGAACAGAATGGAAATATATTGTTAGTGGTAATAAGAGGGATATGGTTACAGGGGGTCACAGTTAGCCTGACCTCATCCTCCACACTCTCCTGGCTTTCCTGATCCTCTCCCCCACTGCCAATGCCTGAATCTGGGCTCTGATGGGCCAAGAGTTGGGCCTGGAGCTGGAGATTATCCACACGTTCATAGGAGGAAGACATTGTGAGAGAACCTCCTCCAACCCCCATCTCCGTACCCTTTCCCCCTACACTATCCAACCCAGGTAGGGTGAAGGGAAGCTGGGGGAAAGCGGACAGGGAAATGGGTAAGGGGGTGGAGCAGAATGTAAAGTTATTGTTATGAGGAAGAAGCGGAACAAGATGGAAGTCCTGAGAGACAAAATGGGGGGTGGATGCAATAGGCCCGACCGCATCCTCCACGCTCTCCTGACTTTCCTGATCCTCTGCCCCACTGCCGATGCCTGAATCTGGGCTTATGAGGGCCCGACGCTCGGCCTGGAGCTTCTCAACACGCTCGTAAGAAGAAACCTGGACGATATCTTTACCTCCACTGATGCCTCCAAATATACTTCCACCATACATCTCTCTATCCTTCCCTTCACCACACATCTCTCCCTCCTTCCCTCCAACCCCCATCTCTCTCTCCTTCCCTCCACCCAACATCTCTCTCTCCTTCCCTCCACCCAACATCTCTCTCTCCTTCCCTCCACCCCCCATCTCTCCACCCCTGATATCTTCGTCCTTCCCCCCTACACCTCTATTACTATCCATCCTATCTCCTCTGTTCTCCTCCTTCCACTCATCTATCATTTCAGTAGTGCCACCTACTGGTCCGTACGGGGAGTGTACAGAGCAGGCTTCCAACTTGGTGGATGTGGATCCAGGCTGGGAGCATTGAGATAAGAAGTTGCTGAAGCCGGAGCGGCCACTGTTGCCCAATCTCTTCTTCAGTAGTAGTGCAGTACCGGTCTCCCTCCTCAGGGGGGCGATGGTGCCAATGTTGTTGGTAATCTCTACCTGGGAGATGTCTTCACGGTGCAAAGCAGAGTCGACGGCTTCAAAGGCAAACAAAGGACCTAGCCAAGCCTGTAGGCACGGACACACACACAGAGACAGATAGAGACACAGAGAGAGAGAGAGAGAGAGAGAGAGAGAGAGACAGTGAGAGAGAAAGAGATAGAGAGAGTGACATAGATAGAGAGAGACACACACACAGAGAGAGACACAGAGAGAGAGACACAGAGAGAGAAGGCACGGAGAGGGACACAGAGAGAGAGAGAGAGAGACAGAGAGAGAGGGAGAGAGAGACACACAGAGAGAGAGAGAGACACACACACACACACACACACACAGAGAAGAAAATAAAATGATCATTATTTAGCTAAATGTTGGAGAGACTTCACTCCAACATGATGCCAATGTAAGACAATGATGAGGACAGCTCATAATAATGTCTGGTAATAAATATATGGAAACTGTGTGTTTTATCTGTTTGATACCATTCCATTCATTAGGCTCCAGCCGTTATAACCCAACTACCGCCATTATAACCTAACTACAGCCATTATAACCCAACTACAGCCATTTTAACCTAACTACCGCCATTATAACCTAACTACAGCCATTATAACCTAACTACAGCCATTATAACCTAACTACAGCCATTATAACCTAACTACCGCCATTATAACCTAACTACCGCCATTATAACCTAACTACAGCCATTATAACCTAACTACCGCTATTATAACCTAACTACCGCTATTATAACCTAACTACCGCCATTATAACCCAACTACAGCCATTATAACCTAAATACCGCCATTATAACCTAACTACAGCCATTATAACCCAACTACAGCCATTATAACCTAAATACCGCCATTATAACCTAACTACAGCCATTATAACCTAACTACCGCCATTATAACCTAACTACAGCCGTTATAACCTAACTACCGCTATTATAACCTAACTACCGCCATTATAACCTAACTACAGCCATTATAACCTAACTACAGCCATTGTAACCTAACTACAGCCATTATAACCTAACTACAGCCATTATAACCTAACTACAGCCATTATAACCTAACTACAGCCATTATAACCCATCTACAGCCATTATAACCCATCTACCGCCATTATAACCTAACTACAGCCATTATAACCTAACTACAGCCTTATAACCTAACTACAGCCATTATAACCTAACTACAGCCATTATAACCTAACTACAGCCATTATAACCTAACTACCACCATTGTAACCTAACTACAGCCATTGTAACCTAACTACAGCCATTGTAACCTAACTACAGCCATTATAACCTAACTACCACCATTATAACCTAACTACAGCCATTATAACCTAACTACAGCCATTATAACCCAACTACCACCATTATAACCTAACTACAGCCATTATAACCTAAATACCGCCATTATAACCTAACTACAGCCATTATAACCTAACTACAGCCATTATGACCTAACTACAGCCATTATAACCTAACTACCGCCATAACAAGGTAGTGCACAATACAGGGAATAGGGTCCCTTTTGGCACGTAACTTCAGTCAAAAGTAGAACTGACCTTGAAGTTTCCATCGTGCTGGAGGTTGAGGCCCTCAAAGTACCTGGAGGGATCTGGTATAGGAGGATTCAGAATCTTCTTGACCCTGTCAGCAATGAACGGAAATTAAAGGAAGTTGCACTTAACCAACTACAAAACATTACATCTAAAACATGATGTTTACTCTGCAGTCCGTTGGTGTTAAAATACATCACATTTACAATGGACCCCACCCCCTTACACACACACACACACACCCACCCCCCACCCACACACACACCACACACACACACACACACACACACACACACACACACACACACACACACACACACACACACACACACACACACACACACACACAGTACTCACTTTCCTTTGCAGAGCAACATGGAGACCAGCAGGACCAGTACAACAACAGCTCCCACAACGGTGACCACCACAAAGTCCTGGTCTAGAACATCAGGACTACCTGAGAACAGGACCAGAGGAACAACACAGAACATACTTAGAACATATTTACAACGTACATAACAACACCACTGTTTTACTAAAATATTGGCATAGAAAAGGCTTCATGTACATTTCTGTCTGTAAGTTTGTTTTGAGCATGTGTCTGCCTGTCTAAGAACGAAAGAAAGAAATAGGGAAGAAAGAAGAAGCTATTTTCAAGATTCATATGGAAACACACTACTATGCCTGCATTCCAAATGGCAACATATTCCCTGTTTAGTGCAGTGCTTTTGGCCCATAGTGCTCTGCACTATGTAGAGAACTATAGGGCCATTTGGGACACAGCCCAAGTATATATAGGCCCACATTCAAATGTGTACTAATAACCAATGACATCACTGATGCTCTATTTACCTGTTGGCTTCATCTGGCCCAGAGTGGAGACCCATGATGCACTGGGGCTCCAGTCGCTCCACTGACAGTCTGGGTAATCGTCTGGGTCGGCTCGAACCCGGACTCTGACCTGGTACCTCCTTCCTCTCTCCAGCATCTCAGGGTCCAGGTCAAAATATGTCTGTTTGTTTGATATGTTCACCTCCACAGCATCCTGCAGTAGCACAACATACAGTAGGTCTACTTTTACATAGTGTACAAAGAGAGAGACACTGTTGTTATTATCTGTCCTCTGTCTCTCTTCCTCCCCCTCTCTCTCCCTCTCTCTCTCACCTCCCAGTGATGTAGTTCCTGTTTCCACTGTAGTTGGAAGTCATAGTTGACTATCTTTCTTGAAATGGGAGCTCCTGGTGTCCAGGCGATTGAGGCATTGATGACGGTCAGCTTGCCAGGGGGATGCATTTTAACTGCCAAACACAAAACAACACAGTTGATGTACTCATAGTAGTACTAATATATTACTAATATCACTGTAACAGAACTACTAGTACTAAGTTGAATTAGAAATGTTAGTATCAGGTATGAATTAGTATTAAGTTGTTTAAATTATTAAGCTTTCCAGCATGTTTGTATTGCATTATGTTGTATTATAGTGTACTGAGTTTGAGCATTTCGTATGCTGACCACACAAAATTAATTTTCATGTAAATGGACAATAAAGTCACAGTACGAGTCGTTGTAGTTGGTGTACAATTCATGTAGTAGTAGTAGGTTAGTAATATCTGACACATCGTACATAATATCACTCAAATTACTGTACACTTACTGTGGTTAAATGGTTGATACAGGTGTTCAATCTGTATCACATAATCTTCTGCTTGTCCACACCGTACAACAATGTGTATTTTATCCTCTTCCCAAAAGAACTGAAAGATCATTTACAGAAGTTCAGTTATCCAGGGTTGTTTGCCTATCGGTCTATATATATGCTGTCATTGTTTTATTAATATTATTATTAGAAAAACGTCATAAAAAATAGTACAAAATAAACAAATTCCTGGTTAATTTATTCATCCAGATTAATGTGTTACAAATTCTAGTTTTGATCTATAATAATGCATATATATAACCAAGCATTGGTTTTAACTTGATGTAGTTTTATAAAACTCACAGGATTGCCCTCAAAGACCAGACTGCCGCCTCTCAAGGTTGTGTTGAAACCAGCCAAGGACTTCATCTCACATTGCCTGTAGTTACAACAGTGAGCCATTGTTTCAGTTAGCATCCCAAATGGCACCCTATTCCCTATATAGTGCACTACTTTAGACCAGGACTCTATGAGAATAGGGTGCCAGTTAGGGTGCATCCTTAGTCTTCTTTACCTTTTAAACCCGGTGTATTCACCATGCAGAGTGCACGGCATGTCTGGGGGTATGCATGTGTTGTTCAACACACATGTGATGTTACTGATGAAGTCATTGACACACTGTAGATCTTTGAGAAACAGAGACAGAGAGAGTGAGAGAGGAGAGAGAGAGGCAGAGAGAGAGAGTGAGAGAGGAGAAACAGAGACAGAGAGAGTGAGAGAGGAGAGAGAGAGGCAGAGAGAGAGAATTCAATAGTTGTGGCTTAGCATTGTTTAATAGCCAGTTTTATAAGGCTCTATGTCATATTGTATCATATATCATACAATGGCAAGAAAAAGTATGTGAACCCTTTGGAACGTGATCAAGACAAAGGAGATGATTGTGGACTACAGTAAAAAGAGGACCGAGCACACCACCATTCTCATCGATGGGGCTGCAGTGGAGCAGGTTGAGAGCCTCAAGTTCCTTGGTGCCCACATCACCAACAAACTAACATGGTCCAAGCACACCAAGCACAGTCGTGAAGAGGGCACGACAAAACCTATTCCCCCTCAGGAGACTGAAAAGATTTGCCATGGGTCCTCAGATCCTCAAAAGGTTCAACAGCTGCACCATAAAGAGCATCCTGACTGGCTGCATCACTGCCTGGCAACTGCTTGGCAGCCGACTGCAAGGCACTACAGAAGGTAGTGCGAACGGCCCAGTATATCACTGGGGCCAAGCTTCCTGCCATCCAGGACCTCTATACCAGGCGGTGCCAGAGGAAGGGCCTAAAAATTGTCAAAGACTCCAGCCACCCTAGTCATAGACTGTTCTCTCTGCTACCGCACGGCAAGCTGTACCGGAGCGCCATGTCTAGGTCCAAGAGGCTTCTAAACAGTTCTACCCCCAAGCCATAAGACTCCTGAACATCGAATCAAATGGCTACCCAGACTATTTGCATTGCTGACCTCAAGAGAGCATTTCACACCAGACATCCAAATAATATTGCTGAACTGAAACAGTTCTGTAAAGAGGAATGTTCCAGAATTCCTCCTGACTGTTGTGCAGGTCTGATCCGCAACTACAGCAAACATTTGGTTGAGGTTATTGCTGCCAAAGGCGGGTCAACCAGTTATTAAATCCAAGGGTTCACATACTTTCCCACCCTGCACTGTGAATGTTTACATGGTGTGTTCAATAAAGACATGACAATGTTATCAACCAAAACAAACAGCAAATGCCTCCAACAAGTTTGTAGAGTCACAAGCTTGATATAATCATTGAGTGCTATGAATATACAACCTAATACTACACTTTTTATTACTTTAATACACATATTAGTGAATTTATCCCAATACTTTCGGTCCCCTAAAATGGGTAGACTATATGCACAAAAAGTGCTGTCATTTCTAAAAAAAAGGTTCACCCGATATGGATGTAAATACACTCAAAATAAAGCTGACAGTCTGCACTTTAACCTCAGTCATTATACATGTGTTGTAATGCATTGTGAAGGGTATTGATGACTTACAGGACTGTGGTTGGCTGGAGCAGGTTAGTAGGGGGAGGAGCAGGATGACATAGAGACACCATAGTACCATTATGACTTCTTCCTGGTCCTTTTTCTCATTCTAGAACACAGTAGGAGACATGACCTTAGCAACAGTTGACAGGTGGCTTAGTGTTCCAAATGGTACCCTATTTCTTATATAGGGCACTACTTTTGACCAGGGCTCATTTGGCTCTGCACTATGTAGGGAATACGGTGCCATTTGGGATGGAAAACAGAAGGAACCATAAGGGAGGGAAAAAGGTGTATATGAATTTGTCTGTTTGCGTGGTGATTAAGTGTTGTCAGTTGTATCAATGCCACACGCAACATTTTATAGTAAGTATCCCCTCCTCGTGAAGAAAAGCACATGAGCTAATTATAAAACACAAAGTAAGCAAAACAATGAAATCATTCCAACATTGTCTAAAATTATGAATAAGATACTGTACTGAGATAAACCTATATAAGCAATATAGCAATTGGGATGTACAAACCATGGCGTAAGGGAACGATGAGCGGATAAGAGGCAAGCAGTCATTTCGATTAAGATATTAATGAGCGAGTAGTCGATATAACTATTTGTTCAGCACTTTTGAAATGTACAGGGACAGAGTTCAGAACATCGGCCATTCTTACAGTGTTCTCCCTGTACACCAAGTCAGAACCTTAGGATAAATAATGGGGGCATATAAGCACACAATGAAAGCGCTTACAATATTCAATGATGACATTTCTCTAAAACAGGCTATACGCTACATGTGCACCACAAAGTCAGAACAGTAGGCTAAGTTCTAAGGGGGAGAGGTAGCAAATTCTTAGGATGGGGTCTTATGGGCTACTAACAGCTGACTACACAACACGCACTTTTTATTACATTCTTAGCTACTGTATACATATCTCCCTGGCATATTACATAATTTATCCAGCAGTATACAAGACGTATTTTTGGACACAACCGTTGTTGTACTGTGCTCACTTGAATGTGGCGCAGTGGTCCTCCTTGTGGGAAAACTTTGTCATCAAACTTTGTCATCCAAGTCAGGCATTCTCTGGATTTATGCTGCTTTCAAGACAACTGGGAACTCGGAATAAAACAAACAATCATGACGTCAGTGTTCTTCAGGCCAGAGATCTAGAAAGAGGCCAGAGTTCCCGACTTGGAATTTCAGGTTGGATGACCGTTCAAAACGTATTTTTCCAGTCGGAGCCTGTTTTAGTTGCCAGTTGTCTTGAACGTGGCAGAAATCATGCTGGATTGACTACATGACCAATGTATTCAACCTTTCTGACTTATGGTGGTGCATGTGAATGTTAATCCATTTAAGCTTGGAAAAGAGAGCCTTTCAGACAGATGTTTTAAATCCTTAAACCCAGACTTGGACCACACACCCTCTCTACCGAATAGCAGGCAAGGAAAGCAAAAGAGTGATTGCTTTGCGACTCTTGTAGTTAGCCATTGATTCGTTCCAAACCCTCATTGTTGAATTAGCGATTTCCGACATGTTGTATAATGTTTATGTCCAATCACCGATGAGCACCAATACTTTTTATCTATAATTTGAAAAGGATTTGACAGTAGATTGTCAAGGTGATTCATGATGATGACTGTTTGTCTAGCTTGTTAGCTAAGATTGTGAAAGTATGATGTTGACATCAGTCCAATCAAAGCTACAGTATATGTAACATGATTTGACATTTTATCTGTGGCCAATGACCTTCAACCTTCTTGGAGAGGCATTTCTAATGTAAATCTATGGCAGCACCCAAGAGGGCTTGAACTACCTAGCTCTCCCTGTAGATTCGGCAGTGACATAGTGTCCCCATGAGTGACGGAACATTGAGCCAACCAAGGCACAACTAGAGAAAACGCCTATGCTGTGTGCTTTTGCTGGCCGCTCCTCCACCACAGAAAGCACTGAGCTAGGCTGGAACACCTGCATATTGGAGCTGCCTTACTCAAGAAAGAGGCCATGTTTGTATGCAGATTAATTAACTCAAGGAAAACATTTATTTTTTACATTGTTTGCAAACTGATATGGGATACAAATGAATGCTAAAATAACATGCAAAAAACATGCAATTTTTTAAAAGTATATAATGTATATGTACAGTTAAAGTCGGAAGTTTACATACACTTAGGTTGGTGTCATTAAAACTCATTTTTCAACCACTCCACAAATTTCTTGTTAACAAACTATAGTTTTGACAAGTCAGTTAGGACATCTACTTTGTGCATGACACAAGTCATTTTTCCAACAATTGTTTACAGACAGATTATTTCACTTCTAATTCACTGCATCACAATTCCAGTGGGTCACTTGACTGTGCCTTTAAACAGCTTAGAAAATTCCGGGAAAATAATGTCATGGCTTTAGAAGCTTCTGATAGGCTAATTGACATAATTTGAGTCAATTGGAGGTGTATCTGTGGATGTATTTTAAGGCCTACCTTCAAACTCAATGCCTCTTTGCTTGACATAATGGGAAAATCAAAAGAAATCAGTCAAGACCTCAGAAAAAAAACTGTAGACCTCCACAAGTCTCAATCATTCTTGGGAGCAATTTCCAAACGCCTGAAGGTACCACATTCATCAGTACAAACAATAGTATGCAAGTATGGGACCACGGGACCACACAGACGTCATACCGCTCAGGAAGGAGACTCGTTCTGTCCCCTAGAGATGAATGTTCTTTTATCCACAGTAAAACGAGTCCTATATCGACATAACCTGAAAGGCCACTCAGCAAGGAAGAAGCCACTGCTCCAAAACCGCCATAAAAAAGCCACACTACGGTTTGCAACTGCACATGGGGAAAAATATCATACTTTTTTGGAGAAATGTCCTCTGGTCTGATGAAACAAAAATTGAACTGTTTGGCCACAATGACCATCGTTATGTTTGGAGGAAAAAGGGGGAGGCTTGCAAGCCGAAGAACACCATCCCAACCGTGCAGCACGGGGGTGGCAGCATCATGTTGTGGGGGTGCTTTGCTGCAGGAGGGACTGGTGCACTTCACAAAATAGATAGCATCAGGAGGAAGGGAAATTATGTGGATATATTGAAGCAACATCAGTCAGGAAGTTAAAGCTTGGTCACAAATGGGTCTTCCAAATGGACAATGACCCCAAGCGTACTTCCAAAGTTGTGGCAAAATGGCTTAAGGACAACAAAGTCAAGGTATTGGAGTGGCCATCACAAAGCTCAGTCCTCAATCCTATAGAACATTTGTGAGCAGAACTGAAAAAGCGTGTGCGAGCAAGGAGGCCTACAAACCTGACTCAGTTACACCAACTATGTCAAGAGGAATGGGCCAAAATTCCCCCAAATTATTGTGGAAGCCTACCCAAAACATTTGATCCAAGTTAAACAATTCAAAGGCAATGCTACCAAATACTAATTGAGTGTATGTAAACTTCTGACCCACTGGGAATGTGATTAAAAAAATTAAAGCTGAAACAAATCATTCTCTCTACTATTATTCTGGCATTTCACATTCTTAAAATAAAGTGGTGATCCTAACTGACCTAAGGCAGGGTATTTTTACTAGGATTAAATGTCAGGAATTGTGGAAAAACTGAGTTTAAATGTATTTGGCTAATGTGTATTTAAACTTCTGACTTCAACTGTATATATGCTTCCATAGCTGTACATTTGACCTAATTTCTACCAGCATGTTAAATGTGCAACCAGAGGGGGAAAAAACTCCAGACCACCTTTACTCCACACACAGAGACGCCTACAAAGCTCTCCCTCGCCCTCCATTTAGCAAATCTGACCATAATTCTATCCTCCTGATTCCTGCTTACAAGAAAAAATTGAAGCAGGAAGCACCAGTGACTTGGTCAATGAAAAAAGTTGTCAGATGAAGCAGATGCTAAGATACAGGACTGTTTTGCTCGCACAGACTGGAATATGTTCCGGGATTCTTCCGATGGCATTGAGGAGTACACCACTTCAGTCACTGGCTTCATCAATAAGTGCATCAATGACGTCGTCCCCACAGTGACTGTACGTACATACCCCAACCAGAAGCCATGGATTACAGGCAACATCCTCACTAAGCTAAAGGGTAGAGCTCCCGCTTTCAAGGAGTGGGACTCTAACCGGAAGCTTATAAGAAATCCCGCTATGCCCTCTGACGAACCATCAAACAGGCAAAGCGTCAATACAGGACTAAGATCAAATCGTACTACACCGGCTCCAACACACATCGGATGTGGCAGGGCTTGCACAGTCGAGACCTGCCCAGACTAAACACCTCCCTCTGCAACTGGATCCTGGACTTCCTGACGGGCAACCCCGTGTGGTAAGGGTAGGTAACAACACATCCGCCACGCTGATCCTCAACATGGGGGCCCCTCAGGGGTGAATGCTCAGTCCACTACTGTACTCCCTGTTCACTCATGACTGCACGGTCAGGCACGACTCCAACATCATCATTAAGTTTGCCGATGACACAACAGTGGTAGGCCTGATCACCGACAATGACGAGACAGCCGATAGGGAAGAGGTCAGAGACCTGACCGTTTGGTGCAAGGACACCAAACGGACAGGACAGGTCTCCCTCAACGTAATCAAGACAAAGGAGATGATTGTGGACTACAGGAAAAGGAGGACCGAGCACGCCCCCATTCTCATATGGGGCAGTAGTGGAGCAGGTTGAGAGCTTTGGCGTCCACATCACCAACAAACTAACATGGCCCAAGTACACCAAGAAGGCACGACGTGAAGAGGGTCTACAGCTGCACCATTGAGAGCATCTTGACGGGTTCCATCACAGCCGGATATGGAAACTGCTCGGCCACTGACCGCAAGGCACTACAGAGGGTAGTGCGAATGGCCCAGTGCATCACTGGTGCCAAGCTTCCTGCCATCCAGGACTTCTACACCAGGTGTTGTCAGAGGAAGGGCCTAAACATTGTCAAAGACTCCAGCCACCCTAGTCATAGACTGTTCTCTCTGCTACCACATGGCAAGCAGTACCGGAGCACCAAGTCTAGGTCCAAGAGGCTTCTAAACAGCTTCTACCCCCAAGCCATAAGACTCCAAAACATTTCATCAAATAGCTACCAAGACTACCCCCTTTCACGGTGCTGCTACGCTCTGTTATTATCTATGCATAGACACTTTAATAACTCTACCTACATGTACATATTACCTCGAATAACCACATCGACTCTAGTACCCTGTATTTAGCCTCACTACTGTTATTTTACTGCTGCTCTTTAATTATTTGTTACTTTTATTTTATTTTTTTGTTGGTATTTTTCTTAACTGCCTTGTAGGTTAACGGCTTGTAAGTAAGCATTTCACTGTAATACCCCCTCCCCATAATACCTGTTGTATTCAGCGCATGTGACAAATACACTTTGATTTGATGGGCAGTGTGCTGTTTGCTACCATTCTCTCATGTCTTGGTATTTAGTAAAAGGTCACTGGGGTTAGAGAGACTGATGTTATGTTCAGCCTGTGAAGATGTGAAGTTTCCACTCCTCTGTTATATAAACAACCATCTAACAGGTACAAGATGTGTTGAGCGGGTGAGGAAGAAGAAGATTGTGATGATGATAATGAATGACCTGGATGATATGTTAGTGCAGGGCTGGAACAAAAGCATGCACACCCTGTGTGGCTATAACACTTCTACAAGGAATAGCAGTACTGCGTACCACTCCTTTGAACTGATTGTAATAGATTGATAGGTGGTTGAATGTTGCGCAAGAGCAAAATGTTTATATCAGAGGAGGATGGCTCATAATAATGTCTGGAATGGAGTTAATGGAAGGGTATCAAACATACTATATAATCAGTGTGTTTGATGTGTTTGATGCCCTTCCATTAATTCTGTTCCAGACATTACTAGGAGTCTGCCACCAGCCGCCACTAGTTTCTGTTAGCTGTGAAGCCTTCTGATGTCGTGTTCGATGTCAAATGTACCAACAGTCCTGTGTCCCAATTCAGGGCTTTCCAGCCCTAACCTGGTAGCCTGGTCCCAGATCAGGGCTTCCTGCCTTAACCTGATAGCCTGGTACCAGATCTGTTGGCGCTCTTGTTTGGCATGACAGGGAGTTGGCATGATAGCGCAAACAGTCTGGCACTCAGGCTACTGTCCAGGGCCTGAATACATAAAGCCTCTCAGAGTAGGAGTGCTGATCAAGGATCAGTTCTGCCTTTTAGGCCACAGTTAAAAACACAGAATGGGGGGGATCTGATCTGAGATCAGCACTCCTACACTGAGATTCTTTATCAATACTGACCCTGATGGACTTTGTCCCTCTTATTGGTCTCTGAGTCAGACATTAGGAAGTTCCCTTCAGTGAAGTGAAACAGCAGACATGATCAACATGATCAACAGTTTAAAGGTCAGTATCGCAGCGAACACACTCACACATGCCCACGCAAGCACCAACGCAAGTGCAGTCTTAACGTACACACACTCACAAAACACATTATCCATGCACACACACACAAGCACATTCTGCATGCATGAACACACAGTACTCACACACACATGCACACGCGTACACACACACACACACACACACACACACACACACACACACACACACACACACACACACACACACAGGGGCTGCAGTTAAGAAAACCACAACGTCCTCGTTTCCCCAGAATGTTTACAAGTTGTTTCCAGTAACAAACAAACCAAAAACCACTAACACCCCTGTCCCCTCCTCTCTTCTCATCCTCTCCCAAACCAAACCTCATACTAACACCCCTGTCCCCTCCTCCTCTCTTCTCATCCTCTCCCAAACCAAACCTCATACTAACACCCCTGTCCCCTCCTCCTCTCTTCTCATCCTCTCCCAAACCAAACCTCATACTAACACCCCTGTCCCCTCCTCCTCTCTTCTCATCCTCTCCCAAACCAAACCTCATACTAACACCCCTGTCCCCTCCTCCTCTCTTCTCATCCTCTCCCAAACCAAACCTCATACTAACACCCCTGTCCCCTCCTCCTCTCTTCTCATCCTCTCCCAAACCAAACCTCATACTAACACCCCTGTCCCCTCCTCCTCTCTTCTCATCCTCTCCCAAACCAAACCTCATACTAACACCCCCCCGTCCCCTCCTCCTCTCTTCTCATCCTCTCCCAAACCAAACCTCATACTAACACCCCTGTCCCCTCCTCCTCTCTTCTCATCCTCTCCCAAACCAAACCTCATACTAACACCCCTGTCCCCTCCTCCTCTCTTCTCATCCTCTCCCAAACCAAACCTCATACTAACACCCCCCCTCCCCTCCTCCTCTCTTCTCATCCTCTCCCAAACCAAACCTCATACTAACACCCCTGTCCCCTCCTCCTCTCTTCTCATCCTCTCCCAAACCAAACCTCATACTAACACCCCTGTCCCCTCCTCCTCTCTTCTCATCCTCTCCCAAACCAAACCTCATACTAACACCCCTGTCCCCTCCTCCTCTCTTCTCATCCTCTCCCAAACCAAACCTCATACTAACACCCCTGTCCCCTCCTCCTCTCTTCTCATCCTCTCCCAAACCAAACCTCATACTAACACCCCTGTCCCCTCCTCCTCTCTTCTCATCCTCTCCCAAACCAAACCTCATACTAACACCCCTGTCCCCTCCTCCTCTCTTCTCATCCTCTCCCAAACCAAACCTCATACTAACACCCCTGTCCCCTCCTCCTCTCTTCTCATCCTCTCCCAAACCAAACCTCATACTAACACCCCTGTCCCCTCCTCCTCTCTTCTCATCCTCTCCCAAACCAAACCTCATACTAACACCCCTGTCCCCTCCTCCTCTCTTCTCATCCTCTCCCAAACCAAACCTCATACTAACACCCCTGTCCCCTCCTCCTCTCTTCTCATCCTCTCCCAAACCAAACCTCATACTAACACCCCTGTCCCCTCCTCCTCTCTTCTCATCCTCTCCCAAACCAAACCTCATACTAACACCCCTGTCCCCTCCTCCTCTCTTCTCATCCTCTCCCAAACCAAACCTCATACTAACACCCCTGTCCCCTCCTCCTCTCTTCTCATCCTCTCCCAAACCAAACCTCATACTAACACCCCTGTCCCCTCCTCCTCTCTTCTCATCCTCTCCCAAACCAAACCTCATACTAACACCCCTGTCCCCTCCTCCTGTCTTCTCATCCTCTCCCAAACCAAACTTCTCATCCTCTCCCAAACCAAACCTCATACTAACACCCCTGTCCCCTCCTCCTCTCTTCTCATCCTCTCCCAAACCAAACCTCATACTAACACCCCTGTCCCCTCCTCCTCTCTTCTCATCCTCTCCCAAACCAAACCTCATACTAACACCCCTGTCCCCTCCTCCTCTCTTCTCATCCTCTCCCAAACCAAACCTCATACTAACACCCCTGTCCCCTCCTCCTCTCTTCTCATCCTCTCCCAAACCAAACCTCATACTAACACCCCTGTCCCCTCCTCCTCTCTTCTCATCCTCTCCCAAACCAAACCTCATACTAACACCCCTGTCCCCTCCTCCTCTCTTCTCATCCTCTCCCAAACCAAACCTCATACTAACACCCCTGTCCCCTCCTCCTCTCTTCTCATCCTCTCCCAAACCAAACCTCATACTAACACCCCTGTCCCCCTCCTCCTTCTCATCCTCTCCCAAACCAAACCTCATACTAACACCCACCCTGTCCCCTCCTCCTCTCTTCTCATCCTCTCCCAAACCAAACCTCATACTAACACCCCTGTCCCCTCCTCCTCTCTTCTCATCCTCTCCCAAACCAAACCTCATACTAACACCCCTGTCCCCTCCTCCTCTCTTCTCATCCTCTCCCAAACCAAACCTCATACTAACACCCCTGTCCCCTCCTCCTCTCTTCTCATCCTCTCCCAAACCAAACCTCATACTAACACCCCTGTCCCCTCCTCTCTTCTCATCCTCTCCCAAACCAAACCTCATACTAACACCCCTGTCCCCTCCTCCTCTCTCTCATCCTCTCCCAAACCAAACCTCATACTAACACCCCTGTCCCCTCCTCCTCTCTTCTCATCCTCTCCCAAACCAAACCTCATACTAACACCCCTGTCCCCTCCTCCTCTCTTCTCATCCTCTCCCAAACCAAACCTCATACTAACACCCCTGTCCCCTCCTCCTCTCTTCTCATCCTCTCCCAAACCAAACCTCATACTAACACCCCTGTCCCCTCCTCCTCTCTTCTCATCCTCTCCCAAACCAAACCTCATACTAACACCCCTGTCCCCTCCTCCTCTCTTCTCATCCTCTCCCAAACCAAACCTCATACTAACACCCCTGTCCCCTCCTCCTCTCTTCTCATCCTCTCCCAAACCAAACCTCATACTAACACCCCTGTCCCCTCCTCCTCTCTTCTCATCCTCTCCCAAACCAAACCTCATACTAACACCCCTGTCCCCTCCTCCTCTCTTCTCATCCTCTCCCAAACCAAACCTCATACTAACACCCCTGTCCCCCTCCTCCTCTCTCTCATCCTCTCCCAAACCAAACCTCATACTAACACCCCTGTCCCCTCCTCCTCTCTTCTCATCCTCTCCCAAACCAAACCTCATACTAACACCCCTGTCCCCTCCTCCTCTCTTCTCATCCTCTCCCAAACCAAACCTCATACTAACACCCCTGTCCCCTCCTCCTCTCTTCTCATCCTCTCCCAAACCAAACCTCATACTAACACCCCTGTCCCCTCCTCCTCTCTTCTCATCCTCTCCCAAACCAAACCTCATACTAACACCCCTGTCCCCTCCTCCTCTCTTCTCATCCTCTCCCAAACCAAACCTCATACTAACACCCCTGTCCCCTCCTCCTCTCTTCTCATCCTCTCCCAAACCAAACCTCATACTAACACCCCCCCTGTCCCCTCCTCCTCTCTTCTCATCCTCTCCCAAACCAAACCTCATACTAACACCCCTGTCCCCTCCTCCTCTCTTCTCATCCTCTCCCAAACCAAACCTCATACTAACACCCCTGTCCCCTCCTCCTCTCTTCTCATCCTCTCCCAAACCAAACCTCATACTAACACCCCTGTCCCCTCCTCCTCTCTTCTCATCCTCTCCCAAACCAAACCTCATACTAACACCCCTGTCCCCTCCTCCTCTCTTCTCAACCTCTCCCAAACCAAACCTCATACTAACACCCCTGTCCCCTCTCCTCTCTTCTCAACCTCTCCCAAACCAAACCTCATACTAACACCCCTCCCTTCTTTTCTTCTTATGTACATCGCTCATCCTCTCACCCCCCCCCCTCCTCTCTTCTCATCCTCTCACCCCCCCCCTTCCTACTCTCCTTTTTTGGCTCTACACTATACTCACAGAAAAATAGGTGATATCTAGAACCAAAAGGGGTTCCTCCTAGGCTGTCCTTATAGGGGAAATGAATAACCATTTTTGGTTCTAGATAGAACCCTTTTGGTTCCTTTCCACAGAGGGTTCTACATGGAACCAAAAAGGGTTCTCCTGTGGGGACAGCCAATGAACCATTTGAACCCTTTTTTCTAAGAGTATATACCCACTCACCCACTCCCCCATCCCACCCACTCACCCATCCCCATCACCCACTCACCCACCCCTCACCCACCCACCCACTCCCCATCCCCCACTCCCCCCCCACTCACCCATCCCACCCACTCACCCATCCCCCACCACCCATCCCACCCACTCCCACCCACTCCCCCACTCACCCATCCCACTCACCCACCACCCATCCCACCCATCCCCATCCACACCCATCCCACCCACTCCCCATCCCACCCACCACCCATCCCACCCACTCACTCCCCCATCCCACCCACTCACTCCCTCACTGGCAGTGTCTGAAATCTGGCTTGCCTACTACTTGCATACTGTGTGATAATCTGTATACTAATGGTGCTGCATACTATTTAGTATAAATGTATGCAGTCAGCAACAAATAACAGAAAACTAGCTTCATCCTACTGAGAATGTGTCATCTGAAGCTCAACTGTGTTGATTCCAGCCATTCCTTCATTTCGGTAGAGCAAGTACCCTCAGCTGATTATCAGCTGTTGTCAGACTCACGTGGATTCCAAAACACGATTCTGTTCCTCAATAGTGTGCAGTGAATTCTACTAGATGAAAAGACTAAATTAGTATGACATGCTGGTATTTACAGTTTTGACATTTCACATACTATACAACTTTCTCACAGCCCAAATGTTACTATTTAGAATGTTGGGGTGTTTAGACATAGCCGCTCACATCTCGTCACCCCCTCCCTCCCTATCTTCTCTCTGACTCCCCCCCTCCCTATCTTCTCTCTGACTCCCCCTCCCTATCTTATCTCTGACTCCCCCTCCCTATCTTCTCTCTGACTCCCCCTCCCTATCTTCTCTCTGACTCCCCCTCCCTATCTTATCTCTGACTCCCCCTCCCTATCTTATCTGATCTCTATCTTCTCTCTGACTCCCCCTCCCTATCTTCTCTCTGACTCCCCCTCCCTATCTTCTCTCTGACTCCCCCCTATCTTCTCTCTGACTCCCCCTCTGACTCCCCCCTCCCTATCTTCTCTCTGACTCCCCCCTCCCTATCTTCTCTCTGACTCCCCCTCCCTATCTCTTCCCTATCTTCTCTGACTCCCCCTCCCTATCTTCTCTCTGACTCCCCCCTATCTCCCTATCTCCCTATCTTACTCTCCCCCCTCCCTATCTTCTCTCTGACTCTCCCTCCCTTCTTATCTCTGACTCTCCCCCCTCCCTTCTCTGACTCTCCCCTCCCTATCTTCTCTCTGACTCCCCCTCCCTATCTTCTCTCTGACTCCCCCTCACCATCTTCTCTCTGACTCTCCCCTCCTCCCCCTCACCCTCCCTATCTTCTCTCTGACTTCCTTTCCACCAACACTCTCCCCCTCCTCCTCCCCCTCGTGTCTTTGACTTCCTCTGTACCTGTGGCTGGATGTGTACATCCTGTCCTACTTAAACACTGGACCAAATAAACCCCTAGGCTACATTCTAACTGGCTCCCTTATTCCCTATATAGTGCACTATATACCCTATAGGCCCTGGTTAAAAGTAGTACACAATATAAGGAATAGGGTGCCATTAGGAACACACTCCAAAGCCCCTCCACAATGAGGACAACGGTCTCCAGTTCAACTCTACTGGGAGCCCACAAGGTGTGCAGGGTTTTGCTCCAGTTCTATATGAACATCCTGTCCTAGTAAACCCAGGCCCAGATCAGCTCCTAGTCCTCTACATAATAATGCCCTTATCAACCCATAGCCCCCTCTATAATAAAGCCTTAATCAACCCCTAGCCCCCTCCGTAATTAAGCCCTAATCAAACACATAGCCCCCTCCGTAATGAGGCCCCATTTGTCCCTTAGCCCCCTATATAATGAAGCCCTAATCAACTCCTAGCCTCCCCCACAATGAGGCTCTAATCAGCTCTTAGCCAACTCCATGATGAAGCCCGCATCATCCCTCAGCAACCTCCATAATGAGGCCCTAATCAACTCCTAGCCCCCTCCACCATGAGGACAGTGGTCTTCAACCTTGATCCTAGAAATCTAAACGGTGTGCAGGGTTTTGGTGCAGCCCAGCACTAACACAGAACAAAAAAGGCTGGCATATAGTACAGGAGTATATAAATATACGCCCAATTTTTCAGTTTTTTATTTGTAAAAAAGGTTGGAATATCCAATAAATGTCGTTCCACTTCATGATTGTGTCCCACTTGTTGTTGATTCTTCACAAAAAAATACAGTTTTATATCTTTATGTTTGAAGCCTGAAATGTGGCAAAAGGTCGCAAAGTTCAAGGGGGCTGAATACTTTCGCAAGGCACTGTATATTTAGAGAAAGATATGCACAAAGCTTGAAAAAGTGATTAAAAGCCTTGGGTTCTCTGGGACCAGGGTGGAAGAATACTGTGGTAGCACATAGCCTGGACGTCTCAATGGGCCCCAAAGGATTGGAGAGGCGTATGCAATATTGTAACAACTCCGCTCTCTGTGTAATCATCAGTACCATGATTTTACATTTTTTATATTTAAACCTTGAACTAGGCAAGTCAGTTAAGAACAAATGATTATTTACAATGACGGCCTACCAAAAGGCCTTCTGCGGGGACAGGGGTTAAAAATATAGGACTAAACACACATCACAACAAGAGACAACACAACATTACATAAAGTGAGACCTAAGACAACATAGCATGGCAGCAACACATGACAACGTGGTAGCAACACAATGATCTTTATCTCAACTGTGTAATACTGTGTCTTCCAAATGATCACACTCAAACACACACACAGGCAGAGTAACTTTGCTTGAACAATAAATGTAATCCATAACCACCTGAATACATCATAGATGTAGGATCTTAATTTGAGACAGTTTGCTACAGCAGCAACCAGAAATGTGAATTATAATGGACATTTTTTGTAGGGGTTGATACAATTTTTGTTAAGGCAAATCAAGTCTGTTCAAGAGGAAATGACAAACTTTAGAAGCCTTATTCAACCTTACACTACAAGTTTGCATTTTCTACTTTGCAGGAAAATTCTAAGCATTAAACGATTCATCAAATTAAGATCCTACATCTGTATATGAATATTCAGAGACTCTTACCTTACTGTATAGTGGACCTTCTTGTAGTCTCAGAAACACCGGCTTCTCAATGCTCTACGGTTGAGTTACGTTTCACTCTGAACTGAAGGATTAGTGCTTAATGATGAATTTCTTGTCTCTCCGCCACCGGATTCAAACCCTTTAATGAGGAGAAAAACATCTGACTGCCTTCTCTGAAAAGTAAATGTGTGAACAGAAAAGAGATTGTTGACTGAAAAGGAATTTCTGTGGTTTGTTAGTTTCAACTGAAACCACACACACGTCATCAACACTGTGATCTTGCTTCCCTTCGTCAGAAGTGGGGGTGGAGAATTTTTTTGTAAAAATAAGTTCTTCTTTCAGTCTCTGTTCATGTTCCTTTATTCTAAAGCATCAAATATTACTTCTACTATTGTGAAATTTTAAGAAGTGTAAAATTATATTAAAAAATTATTCCTCTGAAAATAACAGGTGCAAAAGCTTTGAAAATATCTTGATGTGAGTTAGGTAATGAGAGCGAGCAAGAGAGAACAAAGACGTTTTTCTGCCATCTAGTGGAGAAAGTATGAATAAAGTATGGCCTTTGTGTAACAACTAGTCGATTTTCTCCTCCACAAGAAACTGTGAAATGAGACTGTTCATTACATGAGTCTTCCTTCAACCGTATCCAGGTGCTTTATTTATACAGCAAAGAGGCTTAATAGTTATTATAGAACTTATTTTTAATATCAGATGTGTACAAGAATTCAACCATGTTATTCACAAATAAAATTTAAATCAGTGACATTACAATATTGATATGACTACAGAATGTCTTAAGGTTTGTGTAGGCGTGTGGGGTTCAGCCCCATCCATCTATACATGAGGACCAGACCCACACACTGTTTAGCAGAGGTACTGGATTGTCCAGTGGGGCCACCCACTTCCCTCCGTGTTGAGGAAATCAGTGATGTCATTGTCTGGTGTGAATGATAAGGCTAATGAAAGACTGACTAACTGACGTGAATTCAAACGCCAACTGACCTTCTATGACATGTGATCGTCACCAACCCCCTAGTCCAAACAGTAGGATACAGTTACCCCTAGACACTGACCTAAGGCTAGTTTTACATTGCTCCTTAAGAATTGAGGGTACGCTGATCCTAGATCTGTGGCTACGGGTTGGGGGTAAGGCAGGTTCTAACTATTGTCCAATAATCATCCAATCACAGCGAGCTTCCTCTTCCTCCCTCATTCAAACACAGGGGAGTGTTTCCCAAACCCCACAGAGATCACATGCTCGGGCACGGCGCGGGTGTACCACTCGGACCACGCCCCGTCATACACAGACACCCCAGGGTGTCCGCACTCGTGGGCGGCGAGGGCCACGTGGCAGGCAGTCACACCCGACCCACAGGACACGCAGATCGGGTGGGAGAGGTCGACACCAGCCAGGGTGAACATGGTCTGGAGGTCTTCACGGGGATAGAGGTGACCGGACGGAGACAGGAAGGAGGAGAAGGGCATGCTGATGGAGCCAGGGATGTGGCCTGGCTCAGTATCTGAAAGAGAGGAGGAAGAGAGTGAGTGGATGACAAAAAGGACAAACAGAGGGAAAGGGTTAGTGCTGCTGGGTGAATTTCCAGTCTAAAAAGGCTCCCTCTTCCTGTGTCGTTTCCATGCCAATAGAGAATACTCAAGAGGTCAAAGTCCCCAGCCGGAGAGACACTTATAGGCAGATGAACACTGAAATGTGTGAAAGAGCACGTACATAATGTGTGTGTAGGACAACTTCAGAATAAATAAAGTACAGCCACATAAGCCCTAATCGCCATAGAGGTCATTTAGAACACTTAGAACGAATAGAGCGTCACAACAAGGTAGATTAGAACACCTGGAAAGGCTAGAGCGTCACAACAAGGTAGATTAGAACACCTGGAAAGGCTAGAGCGTCACAACAAGGTAGATTAGAACACCTGGAACGGCTAGAGCGTCACAACAAGGTAGATTAGAACACCTGGAACGGCTAGAGCGTCACAACAAGGTAGATTAGAACACCTGGAATGGCTAGAGCGTCACAACAAGGTAGATTAGAACACCTGGAACGGCTAGAGCGTCACAACAAGGTAGATTAGAACACCTGGAACGGCTAGAGCGTCACAACAAGGTAGATTAGAACACCTGGAACGGCTAGAGCGTCACAACAAGGTAGATTAGAACACCTGGAACGGCTAGAGCGTCACAACAAGGTAGATTAGAACACCTGGAACGGCTAGAGCGTCACAACAAGGTAGATTAGAACACCTGGAATGGTTAGAGCGTCACAACAAGGTAGATTAGAACACCTGGAATGGTTAGAGCGTCACAACAAGGTAGATTAGAACACCTGGAACGGCTAGAGCGTCACAACAAGGTAGATTAGAACACCTGGAAAGGCTAGGGGTAGCGCTAAACTGGTACAATACAAGTGCAACAGTCAGATTAGAACACTATATGAACGGCTAGAGCGTCACAACAAGGTAGATTAGAACACCTGGAAGATGTTCTGATTTATGCTAACCTCCATGTTTGCTTATCACAACAAGGTAGATTAGAACATCTTGTGAAAGGCTTCCTCTGTCCTCGTCGCCTGAATTCCACTCAAAGCTTATCGGAGAAAAAGGGCTGAAGGAAGGACCTTGGATCCTCTCCTCCAATGAGCTTTGGAGAGGAATTGAGGAAACAAGGTCAGAGGAAGAAAGGATTTGACAGGCAGTAAGTAACATTTCAGACCAAGTGTGCATCCAAATATCACACTCCATTTCCTACATAGGGTTCTGGTCCAAAGTAGTGCACTATGGGCCCTGGTCAAAAGTAGTGAACCATAGGATGCAGCCAGTGTACGAGGAGGAAGTCACACGTTCAGCAGCTCTGTGCCCCAGGGCCAGACAAAGTCCACATCCCATAGATAACACATCTATTATCTATCTCAACATGACAGGTGAGAGAAACTGGATCAACTAACAAGGTCTATTGTGTTGTTGATTAGAACTCTTGAGGAAGAGATTGAGGATTGAAGGAAGGGGTATGCGTATCAGTAGTTGGTCTACCTAATTACCAAGTCAAGGGAGTTGTTGTTTATGTTTACCCCCAGTTGGAAAAATGTTGGCCTTTCAGCAGCATTGATCAAATGCTAAATGAGCTACTAATAAGGTGACATGAGCACGCCTCCATATTTGAAGTTATACACCTATTGTAGGCTACACCTTTCGTGTTTCTCTTTTTTTGACATTTCTTAAAAAGTTTAACTCTGCATTGTTGGGAAAGGGTAAGTATGCATTTCACGAAAACCCGTTGTTTTCGGCACATGACAAATACATTTGATTTCTTTTGAGGTATTTACAGTGTGTGAGATAACATCAATGCACGTTTAGTGTGTGTGTGTGTGTGTGTGGGCTCACTGTCTCTGGGTTCTGGATCCACCCCTCTGAATCTCCCCCCTGGTCTGGCATCGACCACCTGAAATTCTTTACTATCCAGATTATCCAGGATGTCCTCGTACGTCTTCACCCAGGATCGGTTCAAAGAGGCCTTAAATTCGGTCTGCTCCGGTCGGGAGTACCGTCACTCACTGGAAATCCCTCGTTCGCCCAGTTTTTGAGTCCTCCATTCAGAACCGAGACAGAACTGTGGCCGAAAACTCGGAACATCCACCAAACTCGAGGCGCAGAGAACGCGCCGAAGTTGCTAGCATCGTAGACCACGACGTGCGTATCGTTTCCAATTCCCAAATTTCCAACATAATCTGCAAAAATGCGCTCAGATGGCAGCATATGATCCAGCGGAGAAGTTTTGTCGCAGCACTGGTCTATGTCAAAGAAGGCTGCACCCGGGATATGCCTCTTTTTGAATTCGCTATTGGCGTTGCGCCTGAGTTTGGGTAAGTACCAAGACGTGTCCAAGACGCGGAGTTTGGGTCCGACCCGTTGGTCTTTGACGGCATCGAGAAGCCACTTGGATGCGACGATAGCCCTCGCTTGGAGCGCCATGGTTGAACGTGTAATTCCCGACTGTTGCAAAGGTGATACAGGTAGAACGAGAAACGGGTTTAATGGAGAGAACGAGAGCGAGAGCTGTCCCAAGAGAAATAACACGCCCCCAATGCACAGCCTGTAGTTACAGCTGAAAGTGAATGGGGGCGTTACCATATGGCCAACAGACATTCATCAAAATTAACAGCAAGTCAACTTTTTATAAATTGGCTACTCGGTATTTTTGTCATGTTTTTAAAATTTTATTAATATGGAATTGTGCGTCATTTGTAATATTTTATTTACCAAAACATATATAGACAAAAACATATGACAGCTTAACATTTACTTACATTTCCAAAAACATTAATGGCATCAGACTTGCTCAGTCCCACATTTTCCCACCGTATCCACAACCAATTCAAATAGGATCAGATCATGAACTTTATAAAGCATTATTTAAATCATGTTTAAATAATAATACGGCTAAATAACCTCATTAACATGACCTTGTGTGTTTTCTATGAAATGTCATCATTTTTCCAAACGCGAAAGGTATTTTGAAAACAATCCGGAACCATTTTGTGATGGTGCACTTTGAAAATAGTTTTCACCCGAGTAGTGATCCCCAAACACTCTTCGCCGGATGTTGAACTCACATGTTATTTTTTTTACAGAAGCAAGATTGTTTTGCTAGATTTGCTGGAGAAATCTTAACGTTTACTCACATGTTTGTTATTTAAAAAGTAAAGTGCAATCAACATGTCGGCATCAATGATTCGGAGGGGACTGGAGTTGCTAAGCGATGACATAAAAGGTAAATAATCTACAGTAACCACGGTTTCATTAGCTAGTTGGGTCATTCCTACTTTGAGGTGCATTTTCTGCCCCTATGAAATATCAGTTCTTATTTCGTGTGAAGTGTGGATTCCAAAGGCTTTAAGTATAATGTCAGGTGTTTATGTACCTTAAAAACACAAAAATATGGATTCTGAAAGGAAATTTTATACATTTTTAAAAAGAAATGTCAGTGGATGTTGGCGTTTTTGCCACGTCCCCAGGTGTTATTTATCAACTTCCACAAGAAATATAAGCCATAACATTTATAACATCTTTAATCATTAACGTTTATTCATGATCATTGTATTTATTATATATTTTCTGTGTTTCCCTGATATCACTTTCCACCCTTTTTAGTTTGTTGTAATTCTCCATTTAAGAAAACAACCCCTTCCTACAATGACACCACATTCAGGAAATGTCATCATTTCTTTGATGGGAAAACTATGGTACAAAGCTAAATAAATATAAACACTCAGCTTTATCGGTTTGTCCATGTTTCATGTTGTTAGTCTGTAGGTCCAACTCATAAATGTTCACCC
The DNA here is from genome assembly GCF_018296145.1 of Oncorhynchus tshawytscha. Taxonomy (NCBI): domain Eukaryota; kingdom Metazoa; phylum Chordata; class Actinopteri; order Salmoniformes; family Salmonidae; genus Oncorhynchus; species Oncorhynchus tshawytscha. Next base: position 107,696 of record NW_024609634.1, on the reverse strand, counting down.
TGTTAGGTTAAATTATAGAGAGAAAAATATATATTTAATAGAGAAGTTAAAATCCTGTTCAAGTGTTCACCATTATGCGAGCTCAATCTTGCTCATTCACAGAACTATGGCAAATTTAGGCTAAAATTGTCAACCCAGTTAGGATTATGCACCTAACCAATTGGAGAATGCATCCAAAAAGGTCCTGAGCTTGACAAAATATGTTTTTGGGAAAGTCAAACATCCTTTTTCTGATAGGAAAAAATATATATACATGTATGTGTTTTAAGGTCCAAATGGCACCGCATTGTAGGAATGACTGAGCTAGCTATGTTAGCGTCAATGCAACCAAGATAGTGTCCAGCACAATATAAAAACTATGTAAATACTCTCTTGGTTGCATCAAAGCTATAGCTATCTATGAAACACCAAAGGCACAGGTTGACAGCAGTTTATGACAATTCAATTGGCTTTCCAGACGTAGATCTTTAGTTCGGTGATGTTCCTATTTATTGCAGATAAACAACATACTTTGCATAATATAAATACCGAAATGTTACAACGTGAAAGAAAGGTGCATTTCATGCGTGTTGTAGTGAGACCCGTCTCACTAGAATGCGTATGGAATGCACCATTCTTCAAAATAAAATTGTATTTGTCACACGTGCCGAATACAACAGGTGTCGACTTTACCGTGAAATGCTTACTTATGAGCCCTTCTCCAACACTGCATAGTTAAAAAGTAAGGGGAAAATATATATATAATTAGATTTAAAAAATTGTAGCTAACACAATGGAATCACAATAAGGAGGCTATATACAAGGAGTACCGGTACAGAGTTGTTAGATTGCTTATTAGATATTACTGCATGGTCGGAACTAGAAGCACAAGCCTTTCGCTACACTTGCATTAACATCTGCTAACCATGTGTATGTGACCAATAACATTTGATTTGAGTCAATGCAGGTGTACGAGGTAGTAATATGTACATGTTGTTTGGGGTAAAATTGAATAGGCAATCAGCATAGATAATAAACAGGGTAGCCGCAGCAGGGGTGAAAGTGTATCTGTGTGTGTGAGCGTATGCATTGTTTGTGTGTATATGTATGTAGTGTGTTGCGAGTGTCAGTATTTGTGAGTGTGCATAGTCAGTGCACAAAAAAACGGGGGGGGGGTGTCAATGTAAATAGTCCGGGTAGCCATTTGATGAACTGTTAAGCAGTTTCATGTCTTGGGGATAGAAGCTGTTCAGGAGATGTTTGCAGCTGTAGAACTTTGAGGATCTGAGGGCCCATGCCAAATCTTTTCAGCTTTCTGCCCTCTTCACGACTGTGTTGGTGTGTTTGGACCATGCCAGGGTTCACATTGTTACATAATTTATTCTATGCAAAGTGGTGTCATCTGTGCTGACACTTCCTGGTCACCACTGTGTGCCTATTTACACGTGACCAGTGACCTATTAGCCCATGTGAAACATCCCTAGACAGACCACATACACAACACACATGAGCACATAACATAAGCAGTCCAAAATGTCTCCTACACAAATGTCTCTCTCTCTCGCTCCCCCTTTCTCCATCCGCAGTGTCAGATGGTAGCAAGAAGCAGAAGAGCGCGGCCAAGAAGAAGCACACACCGAGCAAGGTTGAGTTGATGGGCCTGGTGAGCACCAACCGTCAGGGCGTCAGCAGGCAGGTCCGGCGGCTGCAGGGGCGTCTCGGTCCGGGGAAGAGCAAGGCCACCGTCAAAGACAAGAGGATCAAGTCTGCCGTGGGTGAGTGGCTCAACCAACTCGTTCAGAGGCACAAAGTATTTCTGTGCACTGTGCAGAAAAACAAACACATTTATTTGTGTAGGGGATGGTCTGGTACATATAAATATAGTCTAGTTATTCTATTGCTATGGTCTCTGTTCATGCTATTTCTATGTTCTGGCAACTAGCTATAATGTTTTGTTTTTTCTTGGGTTGAGGATCATGCTCTTCTCTTAGCTATATGTTGACGTGTGTGTCTGAAGAAAGAAACTAGTCTGTCAGTGTATCAGCTTCCTGGTGTAGTCCAGGGGAATTCAACTCTTACCCTACGAGATCCGGAGTCTGCTGGATTTCTGTTCTACCTGATAGTTAATTATACCCACCTGGTGTACCAGGTCTATTTTTACTGTAATATTTTATTTAACTTTTTTGTTGCAGTTTTTTTTTACAGAAAAACATTCATAGACAAAAACAATAAACAACTTAACATTTACATGAATACATTTCCACAAATGTTTATGACATCATACTTGTTCAGACCCACATGTTCCCATGGTATCCACACCCAATGTTGTTTCTCATATGTGTAAGACTATACCCTATATGACTTTGTGTTATGGTGTCCCAGGTCTAAATCAGTCCCAGATTAGAGGGGAACAATGAAAAAATGCAACTGGCTTTGAGGTCCACAGTTGCATTTGAGGGGACTAGTCTGTCTGTGAAGCTGATGTCAGTGTACCAGCCTCATGGTCTAGTCCAGGGATCATCAACTAGATTCAGCCACGTGACAATTTAGAATCTTCTTTTTTCTTGAGCAGATGGTCACGGGGTCGAAACATAATTACAAATAATTTATAGACTGCAAGTTAGTGGTGTAAAGTACTTAAGTAAAAATACTTTAATGTACTGCTTAAGTTGTTTTTTGGGGTATATATACTTTACCATAATATTTTTAACTACTTTTACCCTAACTCATTCCTAAAGAAAATTCTGTACTTTTTACTCCATACGTTTTCCCTGACACCCAAAAGTACTCTTTACAATTTGAATGTTTAGCGAGACAGAACATGGTCCAATTCACACATTTATCAAGAGGACATCCCTGGTCATTACTACTGCCTCTGATCTAGCAGACTAACTAATCACAAATGCTTCGTTTGTAAATGATGTCTGAGTGTTGGAAAATGCCCCTGGCTATCCGTAAATAAAAAACACATTGTGCCTACTGGTTTGCTTAATATAAGTAATTAGAAATGATTAATCATTTTGATACTTAAGTACACTTGAGTCATTTTCTATTAAGGTGTCTTTACTTTTACTCAAGAATGACAATTGGGGACTTTGTCAACCACTGCTGCAAATTGACCGCTAGAAGTCCAAACATATAACATATGACTAAAACATAATCACTTCAAACCTTGCTTACATTTGTATACGATCACATACAGTAACTCTTTATTATATGTGGGAAAACTTTGGAACTTGAAAATGAAAATCACTTGGAGCTGATTTGCTTTTGTTTTTACAGTCTGTCCAATAATAATAAAAATGAAACGCTAATCAAATCAATAGAATCACACGGGCCGCCAGTTGAGGAACCCTGGTCTAGTCTGTCTGTAAACTTGGTGTCAGTGTGTCAGGCCGACTCCTTTACCATCCTCTTTTGTCTCCATCTTGTGTTTCCGTAGATTTATGCGTAGGCCTTCTGTGCAAACTCCTCAGGTTATATCATTTAGTGTCTGTGTCATGGACTTCGTCTTGACCTCTGAACTGTGATGTCATGTCTTTGTGTTTCCAGAGGAGTTCAGGAAGAAGCAGGGGAAAAGCCATCTGAGCTCCAACCTGCTGTACTTCCTGGGGACGGGCTTCAGAGCTACAGACTCCGACACTATGAAGGTAAGAGACAGTCTGACAGTTCAAATGTCATGCCATCTAACTACTACTACTATGGAGGATAGTTGGTTGAGGTCTTTGGTCCCTGTCATGACTTTTGATTGACTTGGTAAAATAACTGTAGATACGTGTGGATTGTGTTCATTATAATGGAAAAAATGTTTTAACATTTTGAAACGGGAAGCAAAAATGTTGTGTTTTCTAAATGTAATTTTATTGGAAAGGTCCTATCCCTGTTTCAGTCCACTTTTCTTCTAAGCGCCTAATGAACATGACCCTCTTATGGGTGAATCACATAGTCTTCATCATCTTCATTTCTTAGACGGTCTCCCCTCTTATTCCCCTTCAGATCGTCAACCAGAATTCGGGCCGGCAGTCTCGCCACCGTCCGGACCGCACGGTCAAGAAAGCCTCCGGGGAGAAGTCTGTGTTCACAGAGGATGAGTTCCAACAGTTCCAGAAGGAATACTTTGGCAGAACTGTGGAGGAGGGTAACTAGACAGATTCTAGTTCCAGAGACTTATGGCTGCATTCCAATTCCAGAGGTGTGCGCTTCACACTCCTTGCCATGGATTGCTAATTTCACCATTATTAAAGGTCCAATGCAGCTGTATTTCAATATCGACTATTTTATGGGTAACAATTAAGTATCTTACTGTAATTGTTCATTTTTGACCGTGTTATTTAAAAACAAAAACACCTTCTTAGCAAAGAGCAATTTCTCAAACAATTATCTTCCCATGCCTGTCTGGGAGTGGTCTGAGTGGGGAGGGAGAAAACTAGCTGTTGTTGGCAGAGAGGTTGGAACTCTCTTATTTACCTCCTGGTTATGTCACCAGGCAGGCCACAACTCCATCTCATCAAAACAGGCTGACATTTTAGGCAGTCTTTTCAAACAGCTTACTCTAACAGGGCATTTTCACAGTATTATTCCAACCTCCTAGGGGGGGGAGAAAAAAACAGTAAAATCACATTTTGGACTGCACTGGGCCTTTTAAATCCATGGGAGAATGTGGGTTCAGGGTTCAGTTCCAGAGCCAATGAGCCAATGAGGACTTGGTAAAGAGATCGGACACTTGACCGACTTTAGTTTTTGTCCAAAGTACTTCACTTTGGACTTGGAATGTGATACTGCGCTTCATAGACAACATGTGACTGTTAAGTGGCCTTGAGGCTCATTCCCAACTTGTTCTATTCATGCAGGAGAAAATAGTCACCTTTCAGAGAAACAAAAGTATTGTTTAAAACTTCATTTTCTACTTGTCTTCAAATTTGATTTTCAGAGAATTTCTTGTTTCCTTGTGTTGAAAAGATGAAAGCACAATAAACTAGAGGATGCTGTTTTAATTAAGTGAATTTTCAGAAAGTAAATGTTGTGTCCCTTTGATTTGTAAACAATGAATAAAAGTATGTAGAACACTGTCATGAAGCCTACACAACCTGAAGCAGCAGTAGGGGTGTGACCGTCATGACATTTGTGTTAGCCGTTAACTGTCATACTAATCATTGCGCTGTCAGTTATTTACCATGAACATAAACGTGTTGTATCTCCAGCCATACAAGTCGCTGATGTGTGCCTTTGGAACCACTACATTTAAACAGTAATAATTCCATTTAGTATTGACCATCACAAAAATGATCCATTGTTTAGGCACATCTTAACTAAGAACAATAATACAAATCAGATGTATTTCAAAAGAACGGAATAGCATATTCTGGGTGTATAGCCCCTGTATGTCAGGCTTACGCTGTTCTGTCTGTGCATGATACTCCCACCCACTCAAAGTAATTAGACGGACGAAGATGATGCATAGTGAGGTCAGACAATGTAACATTGATAATGACATCATTACAAAGGCAATAGAAATTCCCATGAAACAATTCATTATGCTGTATATGCCATTTAGCAGATGCTTTCATCCAAAGAGACATGCAGTCATGTGTGCATACATTTTACATATCGGTGGTCCTGGGAATCAAGCCCACTACCCTGGTGTTACAAGCGCTGTGGTCTACCAATGGATTGAATTTGAATAAGCTGAATTGAGGATAAATGGTGATGGGAGTGCATCATCTTTAATCGGTGGTGTAGACTAGAGAATTACATTATGAATAGGCCCAACTCTCTTAGGCTGTGTTTACACAGCCACCCTAAAAACCCAAATCTGATTTTCTTTATAGACAATCTTTTTTTTTTTTGAATGTCCACACGTGACCCATATCCGATATGCACATTCACACTTAATGTAGCCTCTGAAATAGCACACAGATTCCACTGTTCCTTTAAAATTGGGGGTGGTTGTCATGGTAACGACAGGTTCTAAAAAATAATCTATAATAATAATTTATAAGTAAAACAAAATCTGATCTGAGTGTCCAGACCGTTCGCATATAGAGAGCAAGTAATAGTAGTCCTAATGGCGTCTTTTTGTATGCACTAACTCAGTCATGGTTCGTTGGCCAACACCTATTGAACCCTTTCTGTGGTTACAAGTATTGGCCCACGAGCGCGATGCGCGTAAGTTGGTGGCAGAACACTGGGGAGTTCTCATAGAACGCCAACAGAAAATGCTATTTACATGTGGCTTATGAGTGCATTTCACAATACTTTTGAATTATAATTGGGTTTTAAGTCTCATATACATGTCCTGCTTAAAATGTTTGTCATTTTCGCAAATCAACTGCATTATACTTCTACCAGTAAAATGGCTCTTTGGCTAGCTTTTGCTACAGCTTATGTCAATAAGCGTTAGCATTCTAGCTAACAACTGCTGCATCCAAAATAGTTATTTTGCTAAAATCACAACCAAATGTAATCTTAGCAACTCATCAAGCTAGAATCAAAACATAATTGTAAGCGTATGTGAACCCCCAAAAGTGATTTTGGTAATAACGTAAATCTGTTGAATGAGCGCAGGTGGCGATGGATTTTTTAAATGTATTTTTAAATATTTTTTTATTATAAATGTATTTTATTCATAATACAAAAATCAACTTACATTGCTACATCAAACATGTGTAGCAAACCAAACACAGTTATTAATAATGCTCAAACATACAAAAAATAAATAAATAAAATACAAAAAAGAAACAATTTAAGTGCAATTATATTCACTCTGAAAATATCTTTATTATAATGATTCATGAATATGTTATTTGGGTGGCGATGGCTTTCTTACTACAGCCAAGAGTCGCGTGACGTCCGTGTGTTGCCTATTGTAAAATGAATGGAGTTTTTGGATAAACACCGAAAATAAGGCCTGTGGTAAATGCAGGCTTAGGAGATCTTATACGTTTTGTTCTATGATAATCTTTATCAGCTAACGTCACTTTTTTGTAAATTTTGAAGAATTTATATAATCATATAAAGCACATAAGGCTTCATAATTCATAAAGGTCATGTTAACTGACGGATATTATCTCATAGAACAAAACGTATAAGATCTCCTAAGCCTGTGTTAACCTCAGACCTTATTTTTCGTAATTTATCCCAAAACCCTATTCTTTGCCAATTCATTTTCCCCACAGGAATGGCTGAACGAAGCACAGGTAACTCATTTCTGTTTTTTAGGACTACAAGCTGGCGAGATCTATGGAGGATTGGGTTAGTACCAGGATTGAGATCCACATATGGATGTGGTATAAATCGGAAGTCAAAAGATCAGATTCAATGGCTGTGTTTTTTTCCACTAGTTGGTCTTTTGACCTATCATCTCTGAAAAATGATCCGATGTAAAAAGATCTGATGTGATTGGTCAAAAGACCAATTAGTGTAAGAAATATATCTGAATTGGCCTGCCTGTGTAAACACGGCCTTAATAGCCTACATGGCTCTGGATGGAGGTAGGCTAACATCATAATTAAATATGGTGCAAGCACAGTGAGGTCAAACAATGTAACATTGAGTTTTAAAGGCATCACACTCCCACCCAGTGACATGTACTAAGAGGTGGGCCATAGAGAATGATAGAGGCCTCTAGCAGCCAAAATGCAGTTTTAGCATGAGCAGTGCCATTGAGGGATTCCACCCTTTTAAAATAGTCAACTGGGTGGAGATTCCTATGGGTTGTAGCCTCTATCTGGCTCTGGTTAGGAGAATTAGGTTAAGGTCAGGAAAAGAGTTAGCTAAAAACTATCAACGTTTGATGTCAAATTTGACAAAAGCTGTATCCAGTCTAGATATGACCTTATCAAGTGGGTGATCAATCAAGGTGATGATGGAGAAAGACCTGCCTGTATAGGCACTGCCCCCAGAATAAGTATATCGCAGGTGCAGCACATAAATGAACCAGTCTCCTCTCTGTTGGGAGTAGATCAGTAAGAAACTGCTTTGTGACAAAAGACTGACATCTGAAATGGTAAGGGCCTTGTCTTGTCTGTGGAATAGTAGATCTCCGAGGCTGGTTTGATTTAACAATTAATGTGTTGACTGAATGAGAATATTTGGAAATGTACCATACGTGCAGTAGATGGAATACAGACCGTGGGACATAGGACGCCTTCGTTAGCGGCCGTTCAAAAAAAGCTGGTCAAACAAAGTAGATATTCGTCAAATCCGAATTGACTTGTGTCCCAACAGGCCCATAAGGTTACTAAAATCCGATGTCGCTGTTTTTGCTGCATAATATTTAGAAGTTGTCTAATTACCAATATATTTAGATGAAAGTAGTAACGGTTATCGAAGCTGTTTGCGATGGCTGAAGATACTGAACTTGTGAAATCAATCAGATATTGACTGAATTATATTACACAATAAAACATTACTTGCATGGACAAACAATTGAGTTCAGGCATTTGTTGAAACTCAGGTAGGCCTATTACAGTTATTGTAACGTTTTATTTTATGATAAAAATCAGGAGTGCATCCGGTATTTTATGAACGACTCTTCTACCGATTCGATTCGGCCAACGACGTTCACCAAAACAATCGGCTCAGAAAGAGCGGTCCGTTCGAGATCGACCCATCATTAGCCAACAGCGCGCAGATGCAGCACGGGTAAACTAATCTAGGCTACATGATTAGATTATTTTGGGTAAGAGCGAGAATATCAAGCATCGGTCACCAGAATAATACCCTTAAATACATGTCATTGTGTCCATGGCATATTTAATGTAAATACTGTAGAATTCCTTTCATTCCTATGGAAGACTGCACCTACTGGGGAGTGCCATTATGGCTGACCTGTTGCTTCAAAGCCTTTCAATGGCGAATAACGCACAGCATCACCAATCCAGGGTTTATATTCATCATTGATTTGGCCCCATATTCCTAAAACACAACTACATCAAGCTTGTGACTCTACAAACTTGTTGGATGCATTTGCTATTTGTTTTTGTTTCAGATTATTTTGTGCCCAATGTAAGTAATGTATTGTCATTTTGGAGTCAATTTTGTGAATAGAATGTTTCTGAACATTTCTACATAATGTTGCTGCTAGTATAATTACAGATACTCCTGTATAATGAGTAAGAAAGTTGAGGCACAAATATCATACCCCCGAGACATGCTAACCTCTCACCAATAACAGGGGAGGTTAGTATATTATCATTATTCACGTTTCATTCAAGATTCTGTAATCCTGGTAGAGCATCCACATTATGTAGAAATGTTCAGAAACCCAGTCCCACTCCTCCAACAGTCTTCACCTCTGGTGCCCCACCCAAGGAAAAGCTTTCTGGGCAACCCTGAGGAGAGTGACCCCCTGATGAGATGGAGACTTGGTTCGCCCTCTGTATCACAGATACACTTGACCCGGGGGTTGGTGAAGGCAGGGTAAGACACTGTCCATAAGTCAAGAGATTCAAATCAACCCACCCCCTCTGCCCTCAGAACAGCTTCAATTTGTCAGGCTATGGACTCTACAAGGTGTCAAGCGTTCCACAGGGATGCTGTCCCATGTTGACTCCAATGGTTCCCACAGTTGTCTGGATGTCCTTCGGGGGGCGGAGCATTGTTGATACACACAGAAACTGAGTGTGGAAAAACCCAGCAGCGTTAACATTTGACACAAACCGGTGCGCCTGGCACCTACTACCAAACCCTGTTCAAAGACACTTCAATATGTTGTCTTACACATTCACCCTCAATTTCACACACACACCATGTCTCAAGGCTTACAAATCCTGATTTAACTTGACTCCTCTGGTTCATCTACATTCATTTGAAGTGATTTTAACATGTGACCTCAATAAGGGGTCGTAGACTGACCAGGTGAAAGCTATGTATGGAAAGAGGTGTTCATAATGTTTTGTAGTCTCACTGTATTCTCACTTAAATTCCTTTGTTTGAACTGTATTTTCACTTTGTCTCCAATTGATGTCAATGCATGGCTAAGTGACCATTCTACTTGAGTGGAAGTTACATTTCTCCCCAGAGTGCATGGTCTCTGAAATGACTTGAATAACTTGTTTTACTCCTCTCAGGCCACCTTCTATTGTTGACAGAGAGGAGACCAGTTCAGCTACACAGGAAATGTGTTCGGTGAGACTAAATGAAAGCATCACAGTCAGTCAGCTCTAAATAGGAAATTGGCCCCAAGTGGCATTTTTTTGCAATGTAAAAGTACACTGTCTCTACACAGGAAGAACACAAAGCTCTGTTTGTTTATTACAACCTCAACTAGCGACAACCGGAGTTTACTAATGTAACCCCGGTTCTATGAACCAAGTGCACATTTTCTCTCGCACCCACCCCTGGTCTGGGAGACCCTGCATTAGTGAGACCAACTGGGTACATTCAGTCTGGTTCAGTTGTGCATCAGAATGGCTACCATGTTTCATCGTCCAATCTATTGTTGTGAACCAAATCATTAAAAGAGAATAGATTTAGTCATGTTGATTTCACTGAATCTCTCAATGGGCCTTGTAAAAGTGTACCGTATAACTGCACTGGGGATTACAGTTGTTATATGGCAGTGTTTCCCAACCCTGGTTCTCCAGTACCACCACCAATACAGTTTATTATAGCCCTGGACAAACACACCTCACTCAACTCTTTGAGGGCCTGATGATTAGTTGACAAGTTGAAACAGGTGTGCGTGTCCAGGGTTACAAGAAAAATGTGTACTATTGGGGCTACTCCAGGACCAGGGTTGGGGGAAACACTGCATAACTGACTCTGTAGTCCCTGTTGCATGGTGTTATCAAGTTGATGCAGAAAAACCTGCTTTTCTAGGCACTGCCCTCCGAATAGTAGATTGATGCGCACAAAGAAGTCTCTCCTATTGTGAGTGGAGAAAGGAGAGGAAGTGTATGAGGTAAACCGTGCTTTAGGACAAGACCAATATCCAGAAAAGTTCAGACAGGGTAATACTGGTATATCTGCGATGGCAAAGGTAAGGTACTTTTTCATTTACCTGTGGAGTTTTATGACTGAAGTGCAATTGATAAGCTTATAATTTTAAGTTGAAACTAACATTGTGCAGCAACAGTGTTTGACAGATGTTTGTATCTATCTTTGTGTCATGATAAATGCATTTTGTTTTTCACACAATCTAAATGCAAAAAGTCAGACGGAAAGTGAAAGGGGTGGAATGGCAAGGCGCAGTGTCAACAGCTGAAATGTCTCGTCCAACTGGATAGACAAGGCAATTGCATCCAGGGTTCCTTCTCCACTGCAAAATAAAACAAAAAGCATATTTAGGCAGATTTTAAAACTATTGCATTGATAACATTTTACTTAATTTGTCTTATGCATTTATGGTAGATGTGTTTTGGGGCTATCATGATGGAACATTCCTACTGGGAGTTAAGTGCTCAGTTGGTATTTGTTGGAGGGAGAGCAGGCTGGGCAGGTAACAGGTTGGGTAGAGTACAGTCATACCTGAGTTTTCTTAAAGGCCAAGAGTTGTTGCCTGGCTAGTATACGGAGTATCATTTGATTTATTAAAGTATTTATTTCAACGTCCTGTTTTCTGTACAAGGTTTATTGGCCAACTCGTCCTGTCTGTCTCCTCACTGTCCGATCAGCCACCTCTGCTTATATTTCACATCCACCCACAGCCTCCACCTCTGGTGTCCCAGCCCAGGAACATCTGTATGGGCAAGCCTGAGGAGAGTGATTCCCAGAGGAGATGGAGTTATGGTCCCTCTCCCCCAGACCCATCTGTCCCAGGGCTTGGTGAAGGCAGAGTAAGAGACTGTCAACCATTGACAACATGAGCCCTGGTCAAAAGAAGTGCACTATGTAGGGAATAGGAGCCATTTGGGACCCTATTCCCTATATAGTGCACTACTTTTGACACAGCTATTGACTTGCATTCCTTACAATTTGAACTGCAGTTTTAACTATGGTATAACTCACCTGACTTAATCCTCTTGGCCCCCTGGGGAGCGTAGGACATCCACCATGGCTCTCCACCTAACTCTTCTGAGAGACCTATGGTTTGAAATATAAATGGACTTAAATGTATTTATATTAGAACTGCAGTGGTATACCATTATGTACAGTATATAACTATAGTGTGAAACTGTTATTGTAAATGTGAATTCTTAGAACCCAGGAACAGCCCAGAAGCTGCCCCCTGTGGCCCAGAATAAGGGATAGTTGAGAATCCTCCACAAGGTGGTTGTGACCCTCAGGATGGAGTGTCTGAAGGCATCTCATCTGATGCAGCAACATGCATTCTTCTCTTTTACTTTGCTTTCATACAGTATGAATCTTAACACCCACCCATACATTCTTCACCCACAGCCTCCACCTCCAGTGCCCCACCCCAGGAAAATCAATATGAGCAAGCCTGAGGAGAGTAAGCCCCAGAGGAGATGGAGCTATGGTCCCTCCTCTCCCTCACACACATCTGGTCCAGGGGTTGATAGAGGCAGAGTAAGAGACTGTCCATAAATCAATGAATTGAAATCAACCATTGACAACCAGTCAGGTCACTCATGATACAAGTCAGTATTCAATGTCCATCTATGTCTGAGGATGTTGGGAAATGAAGTGGACCCTGGCCACTAGGGGCAACAGTGAGCGCTGTTACCTTCAAGAAGGTTTCAGTTTTACTCGGGCGTTGGGGATGGCGTAAGCATCTACCCCTGATGCCAAAGGCTTCATGTTCGAATCCAACAATAAAGTCGTTTTCTGTATTATTGTTTTAAGCCATAACCATTCGGAGTGAATGCCTCACCTTAACCATTCGGAGTGAATGCCTCACCTTAACCATTCGGAGTGAATGCCTCACCTTAACCATTCGGAGTGAATGCCTCACCTTAACCATTCGGAGTGAATGCCTCACCTTAACCATTCGGAGTGAATGCCTCACCTTAACCATTCGGAGTGAATGCCGTTTGAGAAACATGGATGAACATCTAATTCTGACGTGAGAGCTGGTAGACGTGTGAAATGCCTTTCTTGAAGGTCTAACCCCAACAATTCAGAAATCAATAACAATGTAATACTAAAAAATAACGTAGAACAAAAAATATAGCATATGCAGGCGACTTTGAACTTTCTGTTTTCCCCATTAACACTAAAAACCTTTCTCTCTACTGTTTGAATTGTGATTGAATCAACACTAGCCACTTTCAATGCAGCATACCGAAGCAAAACGAACCACGCAAGAGTAAATGGCTTGTTTTGAGGTACATGTAGCGACACATGTTCAAAACTAGGAAAGTATAATTGGTTATTAGCCCAGTTCTAGGTCATTTGTAGTCAGCAATGGGGGAGTGATTGTTTCCTACAAGAGCACAAAACGTGTGCATTTCTGGACATCTTTGAAAAGCTTTTTTTTTTTTTTTTTTGCTTAAATGGGCAGTGTTGTATTTTGAGACAGTAATGAATAAGCTAAGTAGACAATAGGCAGAGAGTAGCATCAGTGAGTATGTCTGGTCTGCTGAGTGCAGAACACTGAGGCTGTACCCACTTAACTAAAGTGGTCAAGTAGGCTACTGTGACTTTTTCATTATAATGAAGGCCTACTAGAGGGGCGTACAATGAAGACGATGTATCACATTACATTTTAACATGGAAATAGCTGTTCTATCATTCAGCCTACAGTAGCAGCTAATGTGTGGTGTTCAATGTAGGCTACATTCCATGAGACTTTTGAAAAGAAAATTCAGGGCTTGACATGAACCTGTTTATCCATTTGTCCTTCAGACAAGGTGACTGAAAATGTTCTGGTGTTTGATACAAGAAGCCACTTTACAAAATATAATGCATTGTCACTATATGTAGCTCTCGCTTTGATTTCAAGCGCATCTACTCATGACCGCTCATGCTGTAAACACAGTCCAGTTCAAAGTGAATGGCACAGATCTATATATGACAATGAATCTGTTTGCATATAGGCCTACTGCAGCTCTGATCTGGTTATGGCGCACTGGTCTGTGTAGAGTATGGGTCGTGCCTGTCAATGCTATAGAATTCTACTTTGACGCATTCTGCCTACAACAATCTCTTGCATAGATCGTTTTTTATTTCGGTATGTTAAATTGAAAGTGGCTAATATTGTGTTGATTCGATCACAACTCTCACAGTAAAGGGGAAATGTGGATATGTAACACTAAGGGGGAAAACTGGAGAAAATTGAGTGATGTTCAATCTCATGCTTCTCTGTGTGCACTGATATTTCTTCTGTGCTGCAGTCCCGGGGGAGCTGCGCGCTAGCGCAGGCATGCAGCTCAGAGGGAACATCGGTTCTGAATACAAAGCATTATGTTTGGGGCAAATCCAACACCACATCACTGAGTACCACTCTTCATATTTTCAAGCATGGTGGCTGCATCATTTATGGGTATGCATGTCATCGGCAAAGACTAGGGATTTCTTAAAATAAATGGAATTGCGCTAATAACAGGCAAAATCTTAGAGGAAAACCTTGTTCAGTCTGCTTTTCAACAGAGAGAAATTCACCTTTTTGAGTAGGACAATACCCTAAAACACAAGGCCAAATATACACTGGAGTTGCTTACCAAGACAACTTTGAATGTTTCTGAGTTGCCTACTGTAGTTGACAGGTTTTACTTCAATTGGCTTAAATCTATGGAAAGACTTAAATGGCTAGGGGTGTGAATACTTTCTGAACGCACTGTGTACAAAACATTATGAACATCTGCTCTTTCCACTACATAGACTATCCAGGTTAAAGCTATGATTCCTTTTTGATGTCACTTGTTAAATCCACTTCAAACAGTGAAGGGAAGTGGGGGGGACAGGTTAAATAAGATTGTTTTAAATGTCTTGAGACATGGATTGTGTACAGTCGTGGCCAAAAGTTGAGAATGACACACATATTAATTTACAAAGTCTGCTGCCTCAGTTTGTATGATGGCAATTTGCATATACTCCAGAATGTTATGAAGTGTGATCAGATGAATTGCAAAGTCTCTCTTTGACATGCAAATGAACTGAATCCCCCAAAAACATTTCCACTGCATTTCAGCCCTGCCACAAAAGGACCAGCTGACATGTCAGTGATTATTTCGTTAACACAGGTGAGTGTTGACGAGGACAAGGCTGGGGATCACTCCGTCATGCTGATTGAGTTCGAATAACAGACTGGAAGCTTCAAAAGGAGGGTGGTGCTTTGAATCATTGTTGTTCCTCTGTCAACCATGGTTACCTGCAAGGAAACACGTGCCGTCATCATTGCTTTGCACAAAAAGGGCTTCACAGGCAAGGATATTGCTACCAGTAAGATTGCACCTAAATCAAACATTTATCGGATCATCAAGAACTTCAAGGAGAGCGGTTCAATTGTTGTGATGAAGGCTTCAGGGCGCCCAAGAATGTCCAGCAAGCGCCAGGACCGTCTCCTAAAGTTGATTCAGCTGCGGGATCAGGGCACCACCAGTGCAGAGCTTGCTCAGGAATGGCAGCAGGCAGGTGTGAGTGCATCTGCACGCACAGTGAAGCAAATACAATTGGAGGATGGCCTGGCATCAAGAAGGGCAGCAAAGAAGCCACTTCTTTCTGGGAAAACATCAGGGACAGACTGATGTTCTGCCAAAGGTGCAGGGATTGGACTGCTGAGGACTGGGGTAAAGTCATTTTCTCTGATGAATCCCCTTTCCGATTGTTTGGGGCAT
This sequence comes from Oncorhynchus tshawytscha, assembly GCF_018296145.1. Taxonomy (NCBI): domain Eukaryota; kingdom Metazoa; phylum Chordata; class Actinopteri; order Salmoniformes; family Salmonidae; genus Oncorhynchus; species Oncorhynchus tshawytscha. The sequence continues at coordinate 92,037 of NW_024609634.1, read as the reverse complement.
CCGGAAAAAAGCTTGTTCGGAGAAGACAAGGTGAGCGCTTACCATCAGTCCTGTGTCATGCCAACAGTAAAGCATCCTGAGACATTCATGTGTGGGGTTGCTTCTCAGCCAAGGGAGTGGGCTCATTTACAATTTTGCCTAAGAACACAGCCATGAATAAAGAATGGTACCAACACATCCAGGAACAGTTTGGTGACGAACAATGCCTTTTCCAGCATGATGGAGCACCTTGTCATAAGGCAAAAGTGATAACTAAGTGGCTCGGGGAACGAAATATTGATATTTTGTGTCCATGGCCAGGAAAATCCCATTGAAACTTGTGGTCAATCCTCAAGAGGTGGGTGGACACAAAAAAGCCCATATATTCTGACACTCCAAGCATTGCTTATGCCAGAATGGGCTGCCATCAGTCAGGATGTGGCCCAGAAGTTAATTGACAGCATGCCAGGTCGGTTTGCAGAGGTCTTGAAAAAGAAGGGTCAACCCTGCAAATATTGTTTGCATCAACTTTATGTAATTGTCAATCAAAGCCTTTGACACTTATGAAATGCTTGTAATTACACTTCAGTATTCCATAGTAACATCTGCCCAAAATATCTAAAGACACTGAAGCAGTAAACTTTGAAAATTAATATTTGTGTCATTCTCAACTTTTGGCCACGACTGTATGCGTCCCATTCAGAGGGTGAATGGGCTTGACAAAAGTTGTGCCTTTTGAAAGGGGTATGGTAGCAGGTGCCAGGTTCACTGGTTTATGTCAAGAACTACAACGCTGCTGGGTTTTTCAAGATCAACAGTTTCCCGTGTGTATCAATGGTCCACCACCCAAGGACATCCAGCCAACTTGACACAACTGTGGGCGGCAGCGGAGTCTAGATGAATTGAGGCTGTTCTGAGGGCAAAAGGGGTGAGGGGGGGTACAACTCGGTATTAGGAAGATGTTCTTCATGTTTTGTACTGTGTGTGTGTGTGTGTGTATAGAACTATGGTGTGATTTTATTTTTTGTAACTGACATCTTAGAAGCCAGGCACCGCCCAGAAACCGCCCCCTGTGACCCAGAATAAGTGGTCGGTGGGAAGGAATCCTCCACAAGAAGGCGGTTGTGACCCTCCGGATGGGGGGAGTGTGTCTGAATTCATTAAGAAGGTATCTCATCTGGTGCAGCAACACACTTCTCTTTCATATACAGTGAGAGTGAATCTTAACTTCCAACTTATGTTGCATTTTCTGTCTCCCGCTGACATTTAATGTACAACTAAGTGGAAATTCGTCTTGAGCGGAAGTTAGAATTTACGTCAAAGTGTACTGTCTCTGAATATGACTTGAATGTTATTTTTCAGTTTGAAGCTAAAGAGGACCAGAACAAGCAGCTGGTGGTGCGTTGTCCTGTTGGTCCGCCTGCCGTCATCTACAGAGAGGACTCCGTTCCCCCTCTCTATGAAAAGGTTTTGGCTACGCAGGAAACTCGTATGGTGAGACAGAGAGAACCGATGTTTAACACTAAGCTTAAATCAAATAATCGTGTATTGGTCGCGTACAGTTTAGAAGATGTTGTAACGTGTGTGGCAAAATGCTTATGTTACTAGTTCCTAACAATGGAGTATAATGCCAAACAAGTAAGGATTGTCTCAACGAATCCAATTAAATAACACTGGAACGGTAATCCAAATGCAATCTATGTATGTATATATACCAGGATAACTTCCACAATATACTAAGAATGACATATTACAGCAGTAGATATATAACAGCAGTAGATATATAACAGCAGTAGATATATAACAGCAGTAGATATATAACAGTGAGCTGTCAAGAATCCAGTATAGACTACATATGTGGTGTGTGTATAAAGGTTGTAACTACAATGTACAGTAGTAGAAATATTAGAATGAGCTATACGGAGAATACAGTATTTAATCATAACACTAATGCTTGGTTTTCCGAGCTGTACCTTCCAGTTTGGGTCGCCTGCCTTCGTTGACAGAGAAGAATCCAATGACTACATCTATGAAGAGGTTTTTGTTACGCATGAGACGCGTACGGTATGACAACTGAAGGGATCCCAGTCAGCCAGCTACAAATACTGTTTTTACGTTTTTCACATTATACTTCAAGGGCCGGTTTCCTGGACTTGGGGGTGGATGTAACAGTAAACAAAAATCGGGGACACTAAAATTAGTATGATATGTATTTATTTGTGGATGGCCGTCATTCACTTCATATGTTATGAATTACAATATGTTACAAATTTCAATACATATATGTTAGATTCCAATTTGTGTTGGCAGACATTGGCTAGGTGGCTAATGCTAACGTTAGCTAGATGTCTGTTTGCTAGACTAGGGGTAAAGGTTAGCTAACTAGTTGCAAAGTAGCAAGTAGTTGCAAAGTTGTCCATGAGGCGATTTGAACATGGACATTTTGGGTTGCTCAACATTCACTTTATGCGCCAACCCATCCTCCTTTCGTTTTTGCCTTAAGTAACCTTCTGTCTTATGTAACCATACCAAACATTACATATCATATACATTTGAGTGCCACTGATTTTCGTTTACTATGTTACATCTATTCTGAGACCAGCCTGATATCCCAGACCCAGATTAAGCCTAGTCCATGATTTAAAAAAAAAATTAAAAATGTATTTTTTTTAAATGTAGCATACTCTCTTGTCCAGAGCAACTTATTTTTTTTTAAAAAAATTTAATTTTTTTTAATTTTTTTCCATTGGAATCAAAGCCACACCCCTATTGTTGCAAGCACCATGCTCTACCAACTGTGCCACACGGGACCATTCTCTATGTACATTCTCTTTTGAAAGAGGTTTTACTAGGACTAGGCTTGATCTTAATCTGGCAAACCGGTCCGACGTGTCATCCTCTATGACAAAGTGTCCTGAAAAAAAGTTTGTTTCTATTGTTTTAGGTAGCAGTTCAACAACGGATATGTGCAACCTATGTTCACTGTGTAAGGCCACCTCCTCCATTGCCGTTAAAGCAGTCACTCCCTCTGAAAGGCAGAATCAAAACACTCTCAAAAAGCAGCATTAGTGAAGAGGAAAAAGATAACATCAAGGTATGACCGTGAACCTGCTCCGTGATGATTCCCCTGGGTATAGATCTAGGATCAGCTTCCACTTCCCCAGTCCTAACAGTAACAATTAGGGGGGGAAATATGCTAAACTGATCCACGATCAGAATTAACTGGAAATTTCATCATACACCGTAAAACCTAGCCTAAACTGCCCTAAGTGGTCAAAAGCCAGGAATGAAACCACAACCACTAGTGGCTGTTGGGCCTATGTATAACCATGAACAGCTCAACTAAGCTGTCAGGCATCAATACATTGTGTATTATATTATTTACATACATGTGGGTTTGTTACATACAGAACCTCCCAAAGAATCATCACTAATGACAATTTGACCACAACCATTTGTCATTCGCATTTCACACTTTCATTTAATTCTTCCATCAGGATGCAGATCATCTGATGGAATGGTGGGAGAAGGTGAAACGTGAACGTGAGCATCACAGCTTCAAAATGTACTTTGTAATTTCCAGCATAGTTTAGGTGCAACTTTAATATTTTCCTCTGCCTTTTTAGCATGGAAAGATCTGTCTAAAGACCCTAAACTGGCCAAGAAGGGAGAAGCAAAGTAAGTTATTTAGTTTAGACCCAGCTAACAAAATTGTGTACATTTGAATATTCTGTCACTAACCACCCTCCATACTGATGACCTTCTATTTCTAGACTGTTCAAAGAGAAAGCCCAGCGGTTCCAGAATGCATTGCAGTTGTACAACCTCCTCCTGACTAAGCATGGGGAGACCCTAAAGAACCACATCATTGACCTCATCAGCATCGCAGACAACTTAGACAAGGTAGGAACACTATAGAATACTACTGTATATGCTTGTAATGCCTTTGATTTTTAATGTAAGCCTGTAACTAACATCAATTACCCCCAAGCAGATTTAAATACAATTCTACAATTCCATTAGAGTTCATTCCATTCAAATCAACAATTTAATTCTATCCAAGGTTTCCAAGGGAACCAAGATTGCTGGCATCACCGGGGGTGCCACGGGGGCGGTTGGAGGGGTGGCGGCTGCAGCAGGGGTGATCCTCGCCCCCTTCACCCTAGGGGCATCACTGGCCTTGACAGTGGTCGGTGTCGGTGTAGCTGCAGCTGGAGGGGTCACAGGGGCCTCTGCAGTTATTGCTAACAAAGTGAGCTGTTAGAACCCAAACACAATCAAACTATATTTATAGAGCATTTGCAGGATGATGGCACACTTAATATGGTTCATGCTTGATTGGACAGACACCAGGAATTTAACTTGGCCTGTGAGCCAAGTTAGTTTCCCATGAAACTCACTCAGATAAATTCACTAAGTTTTCCCTTCGGAACTTAGATACTTAAACGAATGTTGAGAAGTACTGTGCATAACATCACTGTCCAACTCTTCATTCCAGGAAGTAAATTCTTCATCTCTCTTAGGTGAGCAGTGCACAGGACAGGAAGAAGATTGAGTTGATCCTTCAAGACTACCTGGCCCTGATGGGTGACATTGAAGCCTGCTTGAGGTTCATCAACGTGGGCATGGAGCACCTGAGGAAGCACAACCTCTCAACCCTCCAGGAGGTCGACACTGAGGCCGTCAGAGTGGTCAGGTATGATCTTAATAATATACTGCATTTACTCTTGTCTGGAAATACATTATCTTTATTTTTTTAAATGTATATTTGCATGTTTTTAAAACCTTAACCTAAACCAGGGTGGCCATAGTGACAGGAGTGGGTAGCTCCAGTGCCATAGATGCCAGCAGTAAGGCATCGGGGATGCTCCAAGGCTTTGCTCTAGGCATGGATATCTATTTTACCCAGAAGGAGGATGGCAAAGGTGGCCCGAAGCTGAAGAAGGGATTGGAGTCTAAGTTTGGGAGAAAGATACGCGAAGTGGCTCAGCAGCTGAATGAAGGGCTGGATGAAGTGATCAAGGTCAAATATGAGCTAGTTGAAAATAATCTCATCCTCTGAAGAAAGGGAAAGGGGGATACCTGGTCAGTTGCTCAACTGAAATGTCTTCCGCATTTAACCCAACCCCTCTGCCTTAATCGACAGCCCTACACACACAAACATGTGGTTTCCTCAAGGCTTCTTTGGGAAGGGTGACGGTTCCAGTGATATTTAAGATGTTGGTGGCAGCTCATTGGACTTGATGTTATGCGATTACATGATTAAGGTCAGTGTCTTGTGAATTGAGACTGGTTGACAGTCAGTAGTTCTCAATTCTCTCCTCAGGGACCCTGAGCAGTTCCAGTGCTAGTGTACTTGATTCTGTTAATAGACACAATAGTAAAAACCGATGGAATTTTAAAAATATAACATTGCTATTAAACCAGAATAAATAACCTTTTGAGATCATTCTCCATGAAGTTTCTATAAATCACCATAAGGGTTGTAACCATAACAGAACCCTTTGTCTAAAACTTTTTAGAAATGGTTATTTATAGAACATTTTGGTATGTTCAGGTAGGTTTCAGTTCACTACCAGGTTTCAGAATCACTGCAACATTTTCCATTGTCAAATCTATTGTCATATAAAACAATGTTGTGAATAAATAAATAATTAAAGACATAGATTTAGTCATGTCCCTTTTTTTTCCCAAATTTCAATTAATCTCTCAATGGACTTTGTAGGACTGTCTGTATATTATAACTGATAATGTACTCTCCGGTGCAATGATCAGGGCCGGCCCTCCCTCTAGGCAAAATTATGTCCGGCACTTGATTTTTGGGGAGGCATTTTGACAATTGGTTGCCGCTCTCTGGCGCCCCTGATCGGCTACTACACCGCCCGCGGCACCCCAGCCACCAGCTCATAGCGTTGCTGCTGTTCCCGCCCCCCACCCCCTTCCTGCTTCTCCCGAATCCCACTATCCTTGGTGGTGATGTGTTTATACATTTTTCATAGTTGGATAATCCCATATAAATGAATCTGCCAATGAAATGTTTAAAATATATATTTGTGTGTGTGTGTGACACGATTAGTGATTAAGGCAGTAGCCTACCATGTTAGTAGCTAGCTAACAGTGGATATAATTTTAGCTAAACGTAATCTATAGAGAGTTGAAACAATTTGCTACCACGTCTAAAACCGACAACTATGAGAAAAGAGGCACAATCTGAACCAAAGAAATTTGCTGGTGCATTGTATCAGCATGCAGCAATGTCCATCAGCCGGTGTGGAGAATGACAAGCCTACGAGGACGACGAGCCCCGGTTCGCTGATTCTAGCAGCAAAGAGGGCAAACCGGAGGAGTCCCAAGCCATGCACTTCCACCGATGATGACAGCTCTCTGGGCTGGACAAGAACAGGTGCTCGCGCCAGGCCAAGCCACACCTCCAAACAATGCCGCCAAGACCCTATTTTTGACCCAGACTCAGATTCTTCGCTCCCGGTCCCCGATGACAGTTGTGGTACTACTGCTAAATCCGACTCCCAGACAAAAAAAACATAAAATATTCCTGTGATTGGCCAAAATATATGAATGGATCTTTACGGGATATGTTATTGCAGGCTGGCCCACAACAGGATAAGGAGGGGTATTTCCCAAGAGATGAGGGTAAGCGAACGTTTTCGGTGGCCCACTACAATAGGAGGATGGCGAACCGGGAGAGAGTGGAGCGACCAAGGTCTGTCTATTCCAAGCTAAACGATGCAGCCTTCTGTTTTTTCTCTTTTTGCTGCAAACATATTTAATTTGAGCTTATTTCTTCATCTTCCAAAAAAGAAGAGGTAAGCCTACCTGTTTGACAGACACAATTATCCTATCCAAAGATCTCGGTATAGTCAAATACTCATACTGTCGCATGCACTGATTAAATACCTGCGTGTCTGGGAAGGGCTTGGTGTGTTTGACTCAAACCAGGACTCGAATTAAGTGAGGGTATCACATACCCTTTGTTAAAGGGCAACAATGATTAGATTATTTGCTTTATATTTTGAAATGCATAAAACGTATCCAGATTATATCAAACGTTCTATAACCATGCTTAACTCGGTGATGCCTTATAGAAACGAGCTCTAAAATGCACGCGAAATACGTGACTGAAGCATATGTGGATATATTTATTCCTATCTGACAATCTGAAGCTAAACTGCAGCCTATAATATTCGAGGAGATAAAAACAATTTTTTTAAACTTTACTATTCTGTCCCTATTCATTTAGCTTTTCTCTTTCTGAAAATATGTTTGTTTAAAACCAGGCATCTTTTAGGGAAACAATTCTGTTGTTGGGTTATACAACGGAAGAGTAGCCAGCAGTTTAAGTTTACCGTTTTCTGTGAGCTTTTGTCTGTGTGGAAAGGTAACTTTTTTTGAAGTGTCATAAGGATGTCTAAAATGTAATTATGTTTGTCTCACCTCGGGTGGCAGATCTTCCCGGGCATTAGTGATTTTATCAATGTAATCAGATTGAAAATATTAGGCTATATTATTGACATTGAACTGATTTATATAGCCTATTAACGAGATGTATTAAAAAGGGTGTTTAATTTGTAGCATAGGCCTATTAAAAATTTAGCTTCTGTTCCTTCTGACTTTTAGCTGAGAAAAAAATAGTCTCGCCTTGGGCGGCAGCACGTCCAGGACCGGCCCTGGGCATGATCATGTTGTGGCTCAAGTTAATGAAGTAGGAAGTTTGATACCCTCTGAAATGTAGATCCAAGCACACAAAATAATAATGATCTTTTATTGTGAGTGGAGAGAGGAAGTGTGTGAGAAACTGTGCTTTGTGACAAGACAAATCTCCAGGGAAGTTCAGACAGGAGTGTAGTTGTACATCTGTGATGGAAAAGGTAAGGGCCTTTTTGTATTGGTCTGTGGAGTTTTGTGTCTCTGAGTCTGGTATGATTTAGCACTCAATGCATATCCTCAAATGGATGAGCCGACTTCATGAAAGTTTCTTTTGTTCAATATGTACCAATGTTTTTGCCCCAACATACTTTATTTGTGCTCACTTAGGGATTTATGTCAAACATTGTATTGACTACATTAACCAAACACAAATTAATGCATTGCAAAAATAATACAATTGTTTTTTTTTTTTTATAAGTAGGGCACTGTGTTTTGTCTTGACATGATGCCTGATTTTAATGCTGCATTTTTAGCCTTACATTTAAAAAATTGACGCAATTGTCTGAGTATGTTGCTGCACAATCTGACATAAAAAGAAAAGGACAGTTTGATCAAAAAGCTTTAAATGAAGGTTAAAATCCAGGCATGTCATATGATGGCGCAAAACCCAAGGCTGAATTTAAGACTTGTGTGTGACACTGTCAGAGTGAAAGTGAAAAGGATGCAAGGCATTATTAATGATTAATTCCAAGTTGGTATGATTGCCTTCCTGAATAGCAGCCAGCGAATTCTACTAGATGAAAAGACAAAATTAGTATGACATCCTGGCATTTGAAACATACTCAATTCGACGTGGGACATACAATAACATGCTATATTTCCGCATACCCCAAAACACTACTATTTAGAACTCAACTACAGTTATTCAGCAGGTGCTTCATCTCTGTCCGGCTCCTTACTATTCACCGTTATAAACATGACAGTATCGATTTAAAGAAGTATGTACACAAGTATTTGCTTTTAACCTTTCCACCTTAGCTACTTTTTGAGTGTGTGGCAGATTCATCCCCCCCACAGCCTCCACCTCTGGTGCGCCACTCCAGGAACATCTATATGGGCAAGCCTGAGGAGAGTGATCCCCAGAGGAGATGGAGCTGTGGTCTCACTTGGCCCAGGGGTTGGTGGAGGCAGAGTAAGATTGGATTCAACCATTATCAACATACTGTACATCAAGTTGAATTCCTTTTATATTTGAACTGCAGTTTTAACTATGACATGACTTACCTGACTATCCTCTTGGCCCCCTGGAGAGCATAGGACATCCACCATGGTTCCCGACCTCCTCCTTCTCAGAGTCCTATGGTGGGAAATATACATTGACTTGAGTTCTCCAGAGAACTCCAGACACAGTTCAGAAGTGGCCTCCTATGGCCCAGCAGAAGTTGTCTGTGAGAAGTAATCCTGAAATCACTGTGACTGAAATGGTCAAGAAGGTATCTTGCCACAACACACTCTTCTCTTCCATTTTCTCTTTTATTTATATATATATATAAGTGAATCCTAACTTACCCTGAAGTCAAATGTTCACGTTGTCTCCCATTTAACATCAACGCAGTGCTATGTAGTAAAAATTTGACTTGAGTGGAAGTTAGGATTTGCCTCAGAAAATGCACTCTCTGAAAATGACTTGCATTACATTGACGGAGAGGAGTCCAATCTTCCACTCTATGAAAATGTTTTGGTTACGCAGGAATCTCATATGGTGAGACAGAGAAAAGAGATGTTTAACGCTAAGCTTAAATCCAATGAACAACCCAAATAACAGTAATCCAAATGCAATCTGTACGTATGTACACAGGGAGCATTTACACATTGTACTGTATACTAAGAATGAGAGAGTACAGCAGTATATATATTACAGTGAGCTATGTCAAGAATCAGTATATAATACATATGTGGTGAGTGTATAAACAGTAACTACAATGCAATGTACAGCAGTAGAAATATTAGAATGAGCTACATGAAGAATACAGTATTTAATCATAACACTAATGTATTACCAATACTGTAATAACTGTTTTTCCGAGCTGTACATTTTTTTTCCCAGTTTGGGTCGCCTGCTGTCGTTGACAGAGAGGAGTCCAATCACCCTCTTTATGAAGAGGTTTTGGTTACGCAGGAAACGCATACGGTGAGACAACTTTCTCAGTTTTAGCATTTATGTACCTGAAGGACTTTGCACTGCATTATCTGTTGTGTATGACTTTATTGATGATATATTTAGGCAGATTATTTCTATAATTGTTTTATATGATATAATGCATTACATGTTAAGAATGTTTCTGCATATGTACCAAGATGATCAAATAAACCTTAACCAGGGTGGCCAAAGTGACAGGAGTGGGTAGCTCCAGTGCCATAGAGACCAGAAGTAAGGCATCGGGGGTGCTCCAAGGCTTCGCTCTGGGCATGGATATCTACTTCACGAAGCAAGAGGATGGTCCAAAGCTGAAGAAAGGACTGAAGTACAAGTTTGGGGAAAAAACTCAGTGGCTCAGCAGCTGAATGAACGGCTGGATGAAGTGTTCGAGGCCGAAGACGAGCTAGTGGAAAATAATCTCTTCCTCTGAGGTGGAGGAGACGGAGAAAGAGGATGAGGAGCCAAATCAATGTTTATTTGTGAGGTGAAAATAATATAGGGTGTAAACTGTACATGAAATTCTTACTTGGAAGCTCTCAACATTCCAGTAACGTTACACGTTGTCAAAAATATTAGCAATAAAAAAGTCATACAAAATATGTAGGAAAAAAAAAAAAAATTGTTATATTTTATTCTAAACTATGTTATATTCTATTAATAGTTGAGATTGTCTGTGAATAAGAAGGCATGAGGTTGTTAATCATGATTTGTCAGGACTCTTGACAGCTGCTTTTCCAGATGTAGATATTTTTACTAATAACTTCAACAAATGCGCCACTTGATTGACTCAACCTCAAAATATGTAATAAACAAATAACCTTGAATTCATTATATTTACATCTGTCAGCAAAATTGAGAGACAATATTTTTGCTCAAACTATTTTTTTCAAATGATCTTTCTAAAGAACCATTTCAATATTGTCACGTATACCAAACATTAGGAACACATTCCTAATATTGAGTTGCACCCCCCCTTTCACTCCCAGAACAGCCTCAATTCGTTGGGGCATGGACTCTACAAGGTGTTGAAAGCGTTCCACAGGGATGCTGGCCCATGTTGACTCCAATGGTTCTCACGGTTGTGTCAAATTGACTGGATGTCCTTTGGGTGGTGGACCATTCCTGATACACACGGGAAACTGTTGAGTGTGAAAAACCCAGCAGTGTTGCAGTTCTTGACACAAACCAGTGTGCCTGTCTTGCCCATTCCCCCTCTGAATAGTATACATACACAATCCATGTCTCAATTGTCTCAAGGCTTAAAAATCCATCTTTATTCTGTCTCCTCCCCTTCATCTACACTGACGTGAATTTAACAAGTGACCTCAATAAGGGATCATGGCTCTCACCTGGATTTACCTAGTCAGTCTGTCATGGAAATAAACGGTGTTCTTAATGTTTTGTATACTCAGTGTATATCTGTACTATACATTTGTTAAAAATGTCAAATAAATTGACATTTTTATTTTTTACTACCCACTAGACCCCGACTTTGAATACCACTGGTCAAATGGAACAGTAACATTGTCTGTTTCTCAAATGGCACCATATAGGGCTGTGGTCAAAAGTAGTGCACTACATGGGGAATAGGGTACTAGTTTGATGTACCATAGACAATGGAGAACTCAATGACCTCCACTACTTCTTTATTTGGCTTTTCAACCACCAGGTGGAGAGATTGGACATGTATTCAATTGTAATAATGAGTTGTCATCAGAATATAACTAAACCATATCTGTTTATAAAATGGAAATTAAGTTACCACAATTTTCGTTTTAATCTGTTGATTAGTTACCGTTGATTCGTCTTCAGTTAAGTTAATAAAGACACTCGAATCATTGAGGACAAATAATCTTTGGAAAAGAGACTCCTCTAGAAATTCAACGTGTCCTTTTCTACCATAAGTAATGGGTGTATTAAGGCTGAAAAACAATTTGATCACTTTAGACAAGTTATAATACATTTTGATCGATCTTAGATTGACTTTTATCTAACTTTGTGAAGTAGTCTACTCTACACATTGCAGTCCTTCGTTTTGTGGGCAACAAGTTTCACGTAATCAAACGTAATACACTGGCTTTTTTAGATTGGAAATACAAGTTACCTATGTAAACATTAATTTCCTCTTCAATCTTAATTCAATGTATTCATGTTCATTTGACCTACATTTCGTCGGTTACACTATGGCCCTGGACCTATTTATTTCCAACGAGCGGAATAACGATCTAAACCAATCAGAGGCAGTAACGGGATCGGAGTGATACACCACAGCGCTGTTTGACGGAAGGATACACTTGGGTGTGATGCGGGACTATAAATAATCATGTGACCTCGTTCGACCGTTGTTTCTCTGTGACATTCAACGTTATTTCGTAGCATTCCGAGCGCTCAGTTCTCCTTCGCAAAATGGCAGTTTAACGTGCAGCGGCTTATCCAGCAGCGGCAACAACCCGGCAGTGCAACGGTCAAGCACTGGCTTTTTTACGCAAAATGGCGTAAGTAAAAATTATACATATTTCTTCTCAGAAAATGTAAAGTCAGTCACATGTCAGCTGTCGGGCAGGTGTGGCTGGCAAGCAGGCTTGGGAAGTTGTTGTTAGCGTTCTAGCTAGCTAACTCTACAATACAATAGCTTATACTGTTTGCTAACTTTACTTCAGATATTTGATATGTCATACTGTCAGCTAGATTTGGGCTGTCTTTGGCACCTACCCAACTGTGGAAATAGTTACTCGTATCAACTGTCTGCCTGAAATAACCAACGTTAGACAGCATATGCTAACGTTATTCAGTGTCGGCGTTTCAGTGCCTTTCAACAAAGTGACAATAAAACCACGTGGATCCCGTGCCATCTTACAGTGGGCCATTTTTAAACCGATATCTACGTCATAACTAATCAACTACTACCTTCTCATATTGAATAACAATCTTGTTATGATTTTTAACTAATGTTATTAAACCCAGGCTCATACATGGAAGAAGTTACTATGGCAGAGATGGCAACGTGGCACTTTCAAAATGGCGTACTTTGGTCCTCTTGCTTTCTACTTTCCTTTCATGACCAGATGGTTGTTGTGAAAATGGCGGTATCCTCACCCTCCCCTCTCCGTTTCCATAGTGAGTCAGCGAGGAGGCGGCGTTACCGGTCACATCATGACCAAATTAGGCAACGTTATCCCGTGGCGGTGGGCGGGGAGTTTACCAGCAATGACGGAATTTCCACTGAAGTATTAGACCAGAATCTCTCGTACTATTTTGTGAAATACATGAATGCGTTTTAGGAGATATTAAGTCAAAAGTTATCGACTCGACTTGTTCCTTTAGCACTTAGTTGAACAAATGGCCTCAAATTTACCAGGAAACGACCGAATGTTACCGTTGACTAGGTCACTAGGACATAACTTCAGATACCACAGGTTTTACAAGATATCTCTAGCAGACTGTTTTCATGTGTATTTCCCAGACACATACTTCCTCTTAAAATACTTCCTCCTAACACTGAGGCATTTGTTTATTTGTCCCTACCTTGGTGGGTGGGAGGAGTTTGAATCGGTGCATTGTGCCTTGCTCAGTCCAACTGTGAAGCCAGCTCAAAACAAAAGTGACATAAATAAGCATGTGGAGTGATGTGTAGGATTCTGTGTTTTCACATGCAAAGTGATTGCTTTTGATAAATGGTGCATCTGCCTTCAAAGTGAAAACTAGTTAAATATTTATTATATGGAGAAGCGATGTATGTTTCTGGAAGACACACCATGCTGCCTTTGTTGACAACATGACAGCTGCACAGATTGTTTGATTTGTCAAGGGCGCTCCTCCCTCCCCACTTTCTCCCTGCGTGAAGGACTATTCCCCGGTTCAACCCAGGCCGGCGTAATAGAACTTCCTCGATGGGTGTTACAATGAGGGTAGTCAATGAGTAGCACCATTTAACTGACACCATATATTGATATGATAACCTATCCCTCAAAACAATGACATGTGGCAAAGACATTATCTTGAAGAACGATCTGACCTTAAAGGCCTTGTCCTCTTATAATCTCCACCCGGCACAGTCAGGAGGACTGGCCACCCCTCAGAGCCTGGTTCCTCTAGGTTTTTCCTAGCCACTGTGCTTCTACATCTGCATTGCTTGCGGTTTGGGGTTTTAGGCTGGGTTTCTGTTTAAGCACTATGTGACATCAGCTGATTTAAGAAAAGAAAGCGGCTTTATAAATAAATTTGTATTGATTATTTTCCATTTTATGTAGCCTAGCTATGATGGTACTAAGGCCCTGTCATACATGACATCTCACCCCTATCCCTCCTTCTCTCCTACAGTATGTGTATGTCTACCGGAGAGAATGGGATAGGCAAAATACATTTCTGTTGCTCATGTAGTAAATGGACCAATAAAGTAATGTTCTCTCCTCTGTGGAACTACTTGTCATACTGCAATTTGTAACCCCTATCCCTCCATCTCCTTTCTGCTTCCAGTTCTCTCAAACCAACCACCCTCAGCTCTGCTGTTGTCTACCACAGCACGATATCACCGTTCCCCCTAACGACGACAACGTCCGAAGACTCTCTGTTATCCCGTTATAGTACCCTGTTACTGTTGACAGCCACCAGAAGAAGCAGTCATGTCCCTGTTGACTTCCCAACTGGTCTTGGAGGACGTTGGGGCCCTGTTACTGGACAACTGGTTTCTGACGGCTGACCCCATGGGGCCCCGTCTGGACCAAGATGAAGAGGATGATCTACCCCCCTCTCTCTCCTCCTTCTCTCCTTCCCTCTCTCTCTCCAACTCTTCTGCCTCTTCCCTCTCTCCCTCCTCTTTGTTTAGTTTGTCTCCTTCCCCCTCCCATCTCTCGTCCTCCGACTCCCTGCCTCCATCCCCTCGTCCCTCATTCCTGGGGAGCACCAAGGCCGGATCCGGGGTAGAGGACCACCTGATGCCGTTGACTCCGTGGCTGGACTCCAGCGAGCTGCTCCATGCCCACATGGGAACAAATGTCTGCAGAGGTGAGAACACAGCTGAAAAGAAAACCACAACAAAAACACACAGCTCAAGTGTTGCAAAAGACATACAAACTCCTCCTTTGTTTGCTGACTAACCCTATACGTTGTTCCATCTGTGGTGTTATCACATCTATTAGGCTTAAACCTATCATTTTAAGCAATCCCCCACCTACGCTCTCCCCTGGGCTCGGTTTGTCATAAACAGTTGCCCGATACCAACGTGTATGGTAATCATTAACCATAGAGGTCGTTAGTAACTACCGGTATTACCCGTTTGCACATCCACACATGATGACAAGCCACCCATCACCCGAACAAACTGGTTTGTCCCAGATTTCCTGGCTATTAATGTAAAACAAGACTAGTGTCAGTGGTGCTTTTCTTCCTGTTGTACAGACAGGAAACATTTTGGCAAACAATAGGGTTTTATAGCAGGGTTCCGGTATCAGCAACTTCAATGTCCCTTCAAATCATGATTAGACTGGAATATTGTCTTTCAGAGCAGGTTTTTGTTTGGGAAAGGACTTGTTTCAGAGGACCGAATTTTTATTTTATTTTTTTCTTCTTTCTGTTATCGCTGTACAATAATTATTAAAATTGTCATGTCATGAACATTGAGTATAATATGTTGTATATTTAGATGGAATTAACTTATCGCTTCTTCCCCAGGTGATGCGTTTTCGGGCATGGACTGGATGGCTGAGAAGATAGACCTGAGTGACTTTGACCTGGACTCTCTGATTGGCTCCTGTTGTTCCGACGCCCCGCCCAGTTCCCCCGAGGAGCTCCTGGCCTCCCTGGAGACCCGAATGGACCTAGACCTGATGGACCCCTTCACCGCCCCAATCCCTGCCCCACACGAGGTGCTCTCCCTGGGCATCCCTCTGGCCGACCTCCCCTCCCTGGAGCTCCCTGAAGAAGAGGTAGGGGATGAGGTCAGAGGTCCTGTGGTGACGGTTCAGGATCAAGAGGTCGTGGTGAAGTCTGAGCCACAGTCTCCAGCACCCCTCTCCATGGGGTATACCCTCGAGCTGGGGAGCGAAGTGGACGTTGATGTCTTGGAAGTCAAGACCATCCACACTCCAACTACCATCATCTCTGAGCCCAGCGACAGCCTCCAGACCACCGCCCCTATCGTCCTCTCCCTCCTGCCCTCAGGCCACTTCGTGGTAGTCCTCTCCCCTAAAGAGGAGCCAACCATCCTCCCCACATCAACCCTCTCAGCCTCCAGTAGCTGTGATGAGCAGTCTGATGACAGCGACTCCGGCATCGACTCTGTATCCGGCTCCCCTCCTCACCACCCATCTCCCTCTCCTTCTCCCTCCATAGCCGGGTCCTCCAGGACCAAACCTTACTCCAAACCTGAACCTGAGACTACATCCCCCACAACCCTCAGCGGTAAGGTCAAATCAGTATCCGGGGCGCCCAAGGTCGTGGAGAAGAAGCTCAAGAAGATGGCGCAGAACAAGACGGCAGCGACACGTTACCGACAGAAGAAGAAGAGCGAACAGGAAGTGCTGAGTGCAGAGTGTTCCGAGCTGGAGCAGAGGAACCGTGAGCTGGCAGAGAAGGCTGACGGCATCAGCAGAGAGATCCAGTACCTCAGAGATCTGATGGAGGAGGTCCGCTCAGCGAAGAACAGGAAGAAGACCACTGTTAGTGTGGCGTAGTCAGTGGAAATTATGGATAGAAGGAAGGCAAGAAGGGGGAATGCATAGAATGAGATCCAGTACCTTGTGGAGGAGGGGCTACGTCCTGGTATCCACCCTTCTACCAAAGTGTACGTTTGCATACTTGCTGTCTATGATGGGAAGTGTGCTTTTGCATACTTTGGGAGAAGATTAGAGAATGGAGAAGGCAGTCTGGTAATGGCTAGAAAGATGATAGAAAAGTTGATGAGATTATTATCAGGGGGAGAAGATGCGGGACTGATTTTAGTCAGGCGGAGCATCAGTCATGCTGGTCTGTTCTGTATGAACCCTATTACAGTGTTACACTGGTATACATACACATTATTAAACACACACACACACGTTGTATGGTATTGTCTTGACTAGGCCATGGCTACTGCGTAGGTAGGAAAATGTAGAATTACGACAAAGACAAATTAGTATGGCCACACTTACCAAGATCCAACCCATAACCTTCCCCCAAAATACTCCAGTTTCAAAGACCAGTTACAACAACCCCCCCAACTGTCACCCTACTGTTACTCTTACCCCACTCACCCCTTACCTTCCCCCTTTTTTCTCTTTACCCCACTACTCTTTGACATCCTCTATGCAGCTTTAGTCCAGAAAGGGGCCTCACCCTGTGGCAGATTTTTAATTGTTACACTGAATTCCCTCTGTCACAATGTTATGTTTGGTATGTATATATCTTCACCTGAACTCTACTCTGGCTTCATCAGGGTTTTATTTAACGCTGGATAGTAGGAAACCATCCATCTACTAGACTGTCCTAGACCTAGTTGGCAACTCTAGTGTAGCTTTTAGCTACATGTTTGTTTGGCTTGTATAAATGCTTTGCTATTGTTTACTATTAAAGCTCCTTATTGAATCTCAATTGATCTGTTATCTTTTATTTGGATTAAGAAGTACATGTTAACTATTAGTGGCAAATCTAAATGCCATGACAAACGTACAGTGAAATTGATATGCAAGTTTAGTACAGCACTAGTCGTGTACACATACAACTGATACCATATAAGCGTTGAATCAATTTGATCATGACTAAGCAACAGTACTCTGGTATTTTAAGCCTGTGCAACTGGAATGGCAGGTGATACTGGTCTTGGGAAAAAATATTCATGAAGCATATGAGTAGGAGTGCTGATCTAGGATCTGATCTATGATCACTCCCTACTTTGAAGTTTTATGAATACAGACTGCCACACTCGAGGGCCAACCTAAGCTTCGTGACTATCGGGTCTATTTTAAGCATCTTGGAGTAGGAGTGCTGATTTGAGTTCAGTTTTCCTTTTAAATCACAATGAATAAGAGGACTGATCCTAGATTGGCTCTCGATACATACGGCCCCAGGTATACCTGATTTACATGTAAGATTGCACAAACAGGAAATGGCTGGGTAGTTGGTAGTGCAAACATCCATGCTATAACTAGTACAGCTATACAACTTGTCATTGTGCAATAGCTAATGCAGGGGTTGGCAAGTACACTACTACACGTTTGAGCTTTTAGAGTGATTCGCTTATAATATTTGTTTTTAAATGTTATTTAAATAATTATTAAACAAGCTATTTATCCTTTATTAAACCATAACATATAAGGATATATAGCAGGGATTGTTAACTGGTGGCCCTCACATTTTTTTTCAGAATATATTTTTAGCATTAAAAATTGGGGCATAAAGTAATCAAATCACTAGGAATTCACCTCAAAATGTTATTTAGGAAATCTATTCCCAGGTATTTCCACTCATAAATGGTGACGTGATCTTGTAAGCAAGGTTTTAAATGATTGTTTCCGTCAAATACAATATCTGTTTGGGCTTACGTCAATTTTCAGAGTACAAATGATTAATAATTATCTTCCGGTGCCCTGACCATCCGCTCAAGAAAGAAATGGTCCCGCGGCTGAATCTAGTTGATGATCCCTGTCTATAGAATCTATATAATATCAGTGTTTGTCATTGTGCTTTAAGGGTTAGCCAGTACACCCTGCTTATACTGTGTCATTAGCTGTTTTACAATAACATTTGTTAAAAAATAAATATATCCTTAATTAAACAAGTTAATGACTAATCTTCTGAAAATAAGCCTTGGTGCGAGTTGAGCTATTTCAGAAAGTCTTAGAAAACAGGTTTGAACCGGCCAACATTCGGCACATTTTCGTGCCATTGGCTGAAGGAACAAAACCCAAAATGCAGAAGTGAGACAGAGAAAGGTGTGTGAGTGAGAAAGAGACTGAGTGAGGGCAGGATACTGAGAAGAGTGAAGCACAGCTGTGAAAAAGTCTCACAGGAAAGAATCTCTTGTCTATCTCCCCCATTTGTTTTATCTGAAACCAGACAGACTGAGGGGAAACATTTGTCTCTTTCTCTCTCTCTCTCTGTGTGTGTGTGTGGCAAAAAGTTGTGGGTTGACAGCATGTGTCAGTGAGTGAGAGAGAGAAAAAGGTTGTGGGTTAGTGTGTGAGTATGTGCAATGAAAATAGTGTGAGGTCATTAGACTGAATATTTGTGTGTGTCTATATGTAAGACTAGTGCACGTGTATGCGAGAGTGTCTGTCCAGGTGTACAAACGTTTGTGTGAAAGAGTTCAGTGGGTTGAAAGAAACATGGCGGGCAGATGTGTACGTTTAGCTTGGGCAGTAAAACATCACAGGTTTATTTATTTTACCTTTATTTACAACCATGTAAGCTGGGAGAACAGACACAGTCCACAGTAGTGAGGCCTTCCACTCCTGCACAGGCCCTGATAAGAACCGCCCTTAGAGAGAAAGGGGAGGAGGGAAGGGGAAGGAGAGAGTGAAAACGATAAGGGGAGAGAGGTAGACAGAAAGCTAGAGTTAGCGAGCGAGGGTAGAAGAGAGAGGGAGAGAATAGCTAGTCAGTTGTTCAACTGAAATGTGTCTTCTGCATTTAACCCAACCCGTCTGAATCAGAGAGGGGGGGAGGGGGCCTTAATCGACATCCATGTCATCGCGCCTGGGGAGCAGTTGTTGTTGGGAGTTAACTGCCTTGCTCAAGGGCAGAACGGCAGATTTATCTACCTTGCTGGCTCTGGGTTTTGAACCAGCGACCTTTCAGCAACTGGCCCAATGCTCTTAACCGCTAGATGGAGGGAGAGAGAACAAGTGAGAGGCATGTCAAGCCAAGGCAAATGCCATGCAGGGAATGAATGCCTGTTTGAAATGGGACTTGAAATGGCTCCAGACCTGGGTTCAAATACCATTTGAAATCATTTCAAATACTTGATCTGTGCTTGATTGAGGTTGCCTGTTAAAATGGAACCAATAGAGAAGTCCCAAAAGTGCAAAACCGGCCCACCTGTGACCTGGCACTCCAGGCAAACTAAAGCAAATACTCTATTTGAACGTTTTCAAATAGTATTTGAACCCAGGTCTGAATAGCTCATTAGGAGATCATGGGTGTGAGTGCTGGGATCGACGAAGCGTTTTAAGGCAGGCTGACTGAAGATGAACCTTGACTTGTAGTGTTCATTCCACATGAATCTACTGTTATTTGGTCTGTGTACCAAATGGCACCCTATTCCCCATGGGACCTGGTCAAAAGGAGTGTACTACATAGGGAATAGGGTGCCATTTTGGGATGCAGTCTACCAACCACAATGGGCTTCATTCATTAATGGCTTGGGTTGGCTTGTCAGTATGCTTTTGGTGTTTTGAGCCATTCACAATAACAGGGATTCTCACTGGCGTGTGTGTTTCATGATTCACTGGCCCTAAACTAAGGTTTGATCAGGCCGCAGCCACATAGCAGTTACTGATGGTATGTTGTGTTAATTATAACTTTTGGCTAGAGCCCAGGTAGAGGCCTCATTGGTTAACAAAGGCAAAGAAGGTCTGAGTAAGGAATAGTATAGATGTATCTGTCCTCCACTGAGTAGATTCAAAGAGGGACTACAGTACCATGAAACTGAGACCGCATCCCAATGGCACCTATAGGGTTCTGGTCAAAAGTAGCGCACTGTATAGGGAATAGTGCTAATTGGGACGTGACCTCTAGCAGTCCATTGCTACTTCCCACAGACTTGTCAAAATGTTATTTTAGGCACTTGCCTTTCAAAGCACAAAATACTATACCTAACAAACATTATGGGGAAGCAACTTTGATTCAACCAGCGTGTGCCCAGTGGGGATCATCTCTTTCTACCTCTCTCTCCTCTTCCCTTCTTTCTCTTTCCAACCCCCTCTCTTCTGGCCCTCTCTCCCTCTCTCTCCTCTTCCCTTCTTTCTCTTTCCAACCCCCTCTATTCTGGCCCTCTCTCCCTCTCTCTCCCTCGCTACTGTATGTAGGAGTCTAAAACCAGATGACTGGTAGGTCTATTTTAGGCTAACTTTAATCTGAAGCAGGACTTAACCCAGCAACTCTTCAACGTAGTCAGTCACAGGACAAGTGCACTGGTCTGCGTCATAAAGATGGTTGAGTAAACTGAGTTGACTGAGGGGTAACAGAGAAGTGGTAGTGACAGCGTTAGCAATGGCCCTACTTCCCTGAGAGTATATATAGTTCCCTAATCCCCAGCCATCAGCCTGGTAATGAGCTCAGATAATGTCACTGTGACCAGATAATTACACTGTGTGTGTGTGAGAGAGAGCGAGAGCGAGCGAGAGAGAGAGAGATCAGGTAATTAGCCTGAAGGCTCGGGATCAGAGTGAGTCATCTAGGGACATGTCAGTCAGTATACAGACATGTGAGAGAGGAAGAAAGGGGAAGTGCTTAAATAATTAGTTAAATCAAATACAGGTTCCACTGAATGACAACAAAGACAGAATACAATATGTAATTTTATTGAATAGTTTGGGGTAGCCTCATCTCCGTGGAATGCTCCTCAGAGCCAGATGCTGATGTCAAGTTGCCCTATGCTGGAATATCGTGGACGTGATGACAGGCCTTCCGTTGGTGGTGGGGAGGTGGAAGGTCATTGAAAGGCTGTTGCTGCAAAACAGCAAGTGGGAGACAAAGTTTGAGTTGACATAAATACCCCCTAGATTCGTGCTCATTGGTTGAAAGAAAGGAAAGTGATTACTGCACGAGTGAGCCCATAGGTTAATCAGCAAGCCGGGTTGGGATTGCCTTCGTGTGCCATGCTCATAGGCTGAAGTGAATAGGTGAATGACATTCTGCATTCTTGCTAATAGTAAAGGAGGAGGAGAGACGTGACACTATGCTGATGAGGTAACATTATAGACACTACCATACCTGCTATGCTGATGAGGTAACATTATAGACACTACCATACCTGCTATGCTGATGAGGTAACATTATAGACACTACCATACCTGCTATGCTGATGAGGTAACATTATAGACACTACCATACCTGCTATGCTGATGAGGTAACAGTATAGACACTACCATACCTGCTATGCTGATGAGGTAACATTATAGACACTACCATACCTGCTATGCTGATGAGGTAACATTATAGACACTACCATACCTGCTATGCTGATGAGGTAACATTATAGACACTACCATACCTGCTATGCTGATGAGGTAACATTATAGACACTACCATAACTGCTATGCTGATGAGGTAACATTATAGACACTACCATACCTGCTATGCTGATGAGGTAACATTATAGACACTACCATACCTGCTATGCTGATGAGGTAACATTATAGACACTACCATACCTGCTATGCTGATGAGGTAACATTATAGACACTACCATACCTGCTATGCTGATGAGGTAACAGTATAGACACTACCATACCTGCTATGCTGATGAGATAACATTATAGACACTACCATAACTGCTATGCTGATGAGGTAACATTATAGACACTACCATACCTGCTATGCTGATGAGGTAACATTATAGACACTACCATACCTGCTATGCTGATGAGGTAACATTATAGACACTACCATACCTGCTATGCTGATGAGGTAACATTATAGACACTACCATACCTGCTATGCTGATGAGGTAACATTATAGACACTACCATACCTGCTATGCTGATGAGGTAACATTATAGACACTACCATACCTGCTATGCTGATGAGGTAACATTATAGACACTACCATACCTGCTATGCTGATGAGGTAACATTATAGACACTACCATACCTGCTATGCTGATGAGGTAACAGTATAGACACTACCATACCTGCTATGCTGATGAGGTAACAGTAAAGACACTACCATACCTGCTATGCTGATGAGGTAACAGTATAGACACTACCATACCTGCTATGCTGATGAGGTAACATTATAGACACTACCATACCTGCTATGCTGATGAGGTAACATTATAGACACTACCATACCTGCTATGCTGATGAGGTAACATTATAGACACTACCATACCTGCTATGCTGATGAGGTAACATTATAGACACTACCATACCTACTATGCTGATGAGGTAACATTATAGACACTACCATACCTGCTATTGCGATGAGGTAACAGTATAGACACTACCATACCTGCTTTGCTGATGAGGTAACAGTATAGACACTACCATACCTACTATGCTAATGAGGCAACATTATAGACACTACCATACCTGCTATGCTGATGAGGTAACAGTATAGACACTACCATACCTGCTATGCTGATGAGGTAACAGTATAGACACTACCATACCTGCTATGCTGATGAGGTAACAGTATAGACACTACCATACCTGCTATGCTGATGAGGTAACAGTATAGACACTACCATACCTGCTATGCTGATGAGGTAACATTATAGACACTACCATACCTGCTATGCTGATGAGGTAACATTATAGACACTACCATACCTGCTATGCTGATGAGGTAACATTATAGACACTACCATACCTACTATGCTGATGAGGTAACATTATAGACACTACCATAACTGCTATGCTGATGAGGTAACAGTATAGACACTACCATACCTGCTATGCTGATGAGGTAACAGTATAGACACTACCATACCTGCTATGCTGATGAGGTAACAGTATAGACACTACCATACCTGCTATGCTGATGAGGTAACAGTATAGACACTACCATACCTGCTATGCTGATGAGGTAACATTATAGACACTACCATACCTGCTATGCTGATGAGGTAACATTATAGACACTACCATACCTGCTATGCTGATGAGGTAACATTATAGACACTACCATACCTGCTATGCTGATGAGGTAACATTATAGACACTACCATACCTGCTATGCTGATGAGGTAACATTATAGACACTACCATACCTGCTATGCTGATGAGGTAACATTATAGACACTACCATACCTGCTATGCTGATGAGGTAACAGTATAGACACTACCATACCTACTATGCTGATGGATTAAAATGATACGCTCTACCATAGATACCAGTTATTCTTGTGAGGTAACATTATAATCATTACCAAATGCCTGCTATGCTAATGAGGCAACATTATCAACACTAGCCTATAAATACCGGTTGTCTTTATGAGGTAACGTTATAGACACTACCATATGAATAAAAGCGATGTGAATTATATGCGTTTATGAATAAAAAGTAACCCTAGACTAGAGTCTCTAAACTGTGTGTGTGTGTGTGTGTGTGTGTGTGTGTGTGTGTGTGTGTAAGCGAGAGGTGTGTATAAGGAACCTATGAGTCACTGTGAAAGAACCAGTGGTATGGTGCCATTCTACACTTCTAGAGAATTGGGGAGGAAGGACTTGAGGTACTGTAATAATATTTTCAAACCTCGACTCAATCAGCAATAAAGATAAACAAAGTAAACTTGTCACGGATAATGTGAACATTTTGGATAATTTAATGAATATAAACACAGCATCAAAGACCAACAATTGTATTGCCAAATATGTGTGTCTTCCTAGGGTACTCCTCTTTTGTAAATTTTAAACGTTTTTCTCTCCGTCCATTGTCTGATTTGTGTTGTGCTTTTTAAGTTATGTTAGCAAACATATAGAAATGCACACGTGATCAAAGTAGGCCTCCAAGTTACCTCTCATGCTAGAGTGCCACCTGGCGTCCTTACTGAAAACTACACGTCCCCATTTTTATGAAAACATAATAGCCGTAGATTGTCATGTGACCAGCAAACACTGGGCTTGTTCCGACATTGCAGCCGACTGACTGATCTACAAATCACCTTGCATCATAAATACCGATATTATTATTTGTAGATCAGTCAGTAAGCATTTGCTTCACGGTTTTGATGCTCCCGAACAACGGCTTTTAAGAGAAACAGAAAGTTGACCGAACTACGGTTGTTGTTACGGTAGAAACGACGCTGTTACCCAGCGCTCACCTCCATCATTCTGAACTCTTTTGACTGAACACCGTTTTGAACCCACGTTCTTGCTGCATGCTGCTTGCACGGTTTCTACGAAGGTACCGTAAGTAGGTTGACAAACATTTTTGAGATCCATTACTGGGAGTTACAGGCTAGGTACTGTTTGTAGCACATATCATTTTCGACCAACCTTTACTTGAATGTCCAGTTTCAGGTGGTGGGTTTGAATCTAGAAAATGCTCCGTTATCAAAATAAATACATGTTTTGTTCCATTAAATAATTCAACAATGTGTATGGCGCCATCTTGTCTATTTAAAATATCTAATTGATTGAGACAGGTCCACCCTAAAGTGCAGGATGTCATGATGACACTTTAATTTTTTATTTTTATTAACAACAAATCAATACATAAAGCACATGAGGGAACACAAGCATACATAGATTACAAACAATAGACAATCGAGCTAGGGGCGGGGCTGGGGGCGGGGCTAGGGGGCACAATATCACATTACAATTACACAAGGACCTTAAGGGACATAGTCTTAAAATACAGTTCCATTTCTTTTTGTAGGGTACTAAAATGGTGTTTTCTGTTTGTAAATTTACATTTGTGTATATGAAATTTGGCCAAAAGAACAATGAAATGAATTACATAAATGTTTCATCTTATTTCTATTGTATGTAAAGAATCCAAACAGTACATCTCTCCACAATAGTGTAAAATCTTCATAAATGTGTTCAATTATAAACCTACTGATGTCTTGCCACAGTTCTTACATGCATACAATGCCCAAAAAGATTCAACACTGTTTCTGAGTAGTCATTACAAAAGGAGCAATTTGAGTTGATGTTTTCCTTAAACTTCTTCATATAGTGGTTGGCAGGATAATAATTTTAAAGGAAACTCTCTTAATTTTGTTAACAAGTAGGTATTTCTTCTTACCGTCCTTGTATTACAGACTTCCCATCTTTCTCTCTATTTCCCTCTTTCTCCTCCCCCTCCTGACCTCACTCTCTTCCTCCCCCTCTGTCTTTTCCCTTCCTCCATCAGGATGTCATCTCTTCCCCGACCTCGTCATGTGATCTGGGAGACAGAGGAGCTGGTGGCCTACCTCCACCCCCAGCCCTGGACCCCAGGTAGATTCATCTTATTTACCACGATACCTAACTCTGGTCCAGGGCCCGGTTTCCCAAAAGCATCTTAAGGCTAAGTTAATCGTTAGAACTTTCGTAGAAGCGTCGTTAAATATCCAAGCTGTTTCCCTAAACCATCGCTATTAACGCTGCACTTGAAACGCTCGTAATCTAAAGCCTGCCTCAGACCACTCGTAGAACAGCGTCGTTAGATGCTTTGTTTGCCCTCCTGTGTCACTTAACATACAGAAAATATAAACTAAACATGGATCAACCATGTGATTCTATCTCTACGACCACTGATAACTTCAGAACAAAAGTTGACTACTAAGAGGAAGTTGCCAATGTCTTTGCAGTTGATACAAACAAGCCACGTAGACAGAGAGCCTACTGTTTATAGCATATGTGTTTTCAAACAATATGAGACAATATACCCACAGGAAAGTATAATTCCATCAACCTTTCAAAGCGCAGGTAGTGCATTTAGATTCCTATCACCTGAAGCATGCATGTAAACATGTGCAAGAGCTCGGCAAGTATGCATGTGTCTCGTGCATGTGTGTTTTTATCTCGTGCGCATGCTTCATGTGATAGGAATCTAAATGCACTACCTGCGCTTTGAAAGGTTGATGGAATTATACTTTCCTGTGGGTATATTGTCTCATATACCGATCAAAAAGACCAACCACACAGACAACAAGTAAAGTACATACACATATAATTGTAATTTTATTCAACATTCTGTCTTGTCAAAGTTGTGAGAGGAAACTGTCCTGATTCAAACGCTCATTTCTGCCCAACGTAGAATTCAATGTAATTCATCGTCAGGATCCCAGCCAAGTAACACACCTCACATCAATCCATTGCTTTTACATTTTATAATAGTCAGTTGCTACGCAACCACTGAACATGTATAGTGAACTGTGCAATCCTTCTATAGTATACTATCATCCTCTATAGTGCACTGAATAGGGACAATCTTCATATATGGAATATCAATCACAGGCACTACCATCCTGGAGCCGAAGACCCCCAGGGGCCCAGATGAGGAACCAAGCCCAGCTCAGGGCAGTCTCTTCAGGCTGGGTGAGGGAGCCTACCTGAGGTTGCTGCTGGGGGCCAGGGAGGTGGGGGCCCTGCTGTGTGAGAGGCTGGGGGTGAAGAGATGTGCCCTGGTCTGCAGGCCCCACCCAGACAGTAACAGTCCACCCCAGGTCTGTTGTGTTTGTACTCTACACTCTTCTTTTCTACTTTACTATTATTCAACTCTATTCTACTTTACTCTTTTCTATTTTATTCTACTCTTTTAAATCCTGCTCTCTTCTACATTACTCTTATTCTATTCTGTTATTTTCTATTTTACTCTTCTATTCTGTGTCTCTAGTTTTGAATAAAAACTGACAATGTTTTTGTTCATCAACATAAATTATATTTGTTTAGATGGCACCATACTTCTGTCCTCCTTTTTAGTATGAACAGGTAGCCTAGTAATAGTCCCTGTTATTGACTCACAGATCCGGGTGCTGCCGCTACACGGCCTTGACAGCGAGTGGCGCCCCCACCTGGCGGGAGATGAGCACTACACCCACCACGACCCCGGCTACGTCACCTCTAAAAGCGGCCCTCGCTGGACTGACACGTCCCTCCAGGAGATCCAGGCCGAGATCCGGGCCCAGCTCCCTTCCCCCAATGCCCTACCAAACCTCACCTTCCTGGGGGAAGACCCATCGCACCCCAGCCTCTTCTCCCGGATCGTCCGTGGAGAGGAGCAGCAGTGGAGGGTGTGGGAGGATGAGGGACACGTGGCATTCCTCACCCCCTTTCCCAACGCCCCCGGTCTCACCGTACTGGTCCCCCGTCGACCGCTGACCTCGGATATATTTCGACTTGAAGAGGCAGATTATACGAGTTTGGTACTGGCAACCCAGAAGGTGGCCAGGGTTTTGGAAGAGGGTCTTGGAGCGTGGGGGGTGGGGTTGATATTCGAGGGGTTTGAGATTGACTATGCTCATGCTAAATTGATACCTCTGCTCTCTCCGCCCTCCTCTCACCAGGTTGATGGGGGCTCCACCACCACCACTGGCTCTCTACCACCTCAGGCCCAGTTTAGTGCCACCTATCCTGGGTTTGTGACCTCTGAGGATGGCCCTGAGGCCAGCCTGGAGTGTTTGAAGGAGTTACAGGCCAAAATCACACAGTAATGATGATGTAATGTATTGACATGTTATGAAATATGTATGTAATTGCATATTATGAAGGACCTGAAACTGGGTGATTATAGTATTGATGTATTGCACTTGACTACATACATTCCTATTGGTTGACTTGGTAATGTGAGAGCTTTTTTTCAATATGAAGCCTGTTGCTTCATGTACATACTGATTTGGTACCAAATTCTGTAGATGTGACTGTTTCTGTCATTTTATTATGAACTTGAAATAGGACAATCAAGAGCTTTATTTGATAAACATGGTACTGTAAGGGTTTTAAATATATCCTTTGATAAGTACTTAACAGTAGCATGGAAATATACATGATTGTTTGATCAAAATAAACATGTGATTTCTATTATGTTTTGTAAAGTGTATTTTCAGATGCTATTTCTAAGAGCACAACAGGCTGAGAAAACGGAAAGAAATGAACCGCCGTCTTTCATTGTCAAATGTTACAATACATATGTCATTACCCCTCTAATTGTATTAAATTAGTACAAACGACCATGAAACCAAGCACCATATCGGGCAGTTCACCCAAATTACAAAATGAAGTATTGAATTCCTTCAAAGGTTTACATTTGAAGCAGGGGCCAGAGTTTTTTTTTTTTCTTACCCGGTAAGCAATGTAATTTAGTGAACTATCATATTACATATGCTTCAGTCATTTCATTGAATCATCACCCAGCGTTCAATTATGTTTTGCGGGATCTATTTACAGAGTTCAGCACTCGCAACACATCTGCATAGTCCCCTAACGAGGTCTTAAGATCTCTGCCTAACAAGGCTTCTAATTGGTCCCTCAGTGTTTCAATTAAGAGGTTGAATTAATGAGCAGTTAAGTGGTTAATTAGTGGGTTATAAACAGGGCATTACCCGAGGCTATTGTTATACAAAGACTGAGGCTACATCTCAATACTCTTTCCATGGTTACTAGAGAAACAGTCTGGGGCTTCATTTCAATACTCTTTCCATGGTTACTAGAGAAACAAATGGGTAAGGATAGGATTGAGGGAGGGGAAGCTGATCCTAGATCTTTACCTAGGGGAAACTTCAACCCGGAGCATCGCTTCATTTCTTTCAGTGCCCCAAACAGGTGAAAGGGCTTAAAAGACATGTCATCCTTTGACAACAAACATGATCTTGAAGGCAATATTATTAGGGTCTTGTTCATTAATGAACACATATCTAAACTTTTTGCAACTGAAAACTTAAGAAAGCGTTTCTTATTGGACAAGTTCATGATAGTCGTTTTTTTGTTTGTCCTCTTTCTTCCGTTTGGTGCTTAATAAACACGACACAGGTCTACCTCCTGATAACAACCCAGGATTGTAAAGAGACAGGATTTCTCTACACTTCTATCACAGTCTTAGGAAGGGAAGATGGCGTGTAAGTCTGAGCAGCGGGGAAACGCTGACACGGCAGCCTGGGCAGTTTCCTGGTCCGGATGAGATAACACAGAGGCTGAATGAAACTGCTCATAGAGAGTACAGTGTAGACCACGCAGGTCAGTGGTGAGTAGGTCTGCAACATTTTGATATAGAACCTCAACACAAAGTCAAACTGGTTGAATGTAGTGAATGCTAATCAACACAAAAACAGCACTTTTTAAAGGCCTGCTTTTTTGATTGGGTGGAGCTCCTGTCTGCCTGGACCTGATTGGCTCAGGGACTTAAGGACCAGTATGTTGCAGTTTGAGGTGATCGCCATGGCAATGAGGAGGAGGCTCATGATGACCATCCACTTGCTTTACGCATTCGCGAACTTCAGCGAGAGGCAGTATGAAGCGGCTAGGGAACACGTCGGAAAACACAGACAGATGAAACTTGGGCTTCTTGATTTTCAGAAAGAACAGTGGGTGAAACACGGCAAGGTAGCTGTCCACACATAGACTACATAGCAACAGACGGCTGCTGAAGTCAGGTGATCAGGTCATTTCACATGCCATGGAATGTATTCATCTTTGGTGAAAGTTCCGGTAGGGTGTAGAGAGAGAGACAGAGCGTGTGTGTCTCCTAGTGTGTGTGTGTTTACCCAGGAGGGAGCATAGAAACAGAACGTGGCCCGGGAGACCCAGGATGGGAACCATGACGACCGAGAGGAGGATGTAGAGGGTGTAATTGTCGAAGGTAACTCCCTCTGTGGTGTTGTAGGAGGAATGGCTGGAATTGAGGGTCAGGTTGTCACATGGTGATGGTAGTGATGATGATGATGAGGACTCCTTATAATGCTGTCTCTGGGAGTAGAGATGGGTCAGATTGTCCATGGTGATGGTGGTGATGATGATGATGAGGACTCCTTATAATGCTGTCTCTGGGAGTAGAGATGGGTCAGATTGTCCATGGTGATGGTGGTGATAATGATGATGAGGACTCCTTATAATGTTGTCTTTGGGAGTAGAGATGGGTCAGATTGTCCTTGGTGATGGTGGTGATAATGATGATGAGGACTCCTTATAATGTTGTCTTTGGGAGTAGAGATGGGTCAGATTGTCCTTGGTGATGGTGGTGATGATGAGGACTCCTTATAATGCTGTCTCTGGGAGTAGAGATGGGTCAGGTTGTCCATGGTGATGGTGGTGATGATGATGGTGATGAGGACTCCTTATAATGCTGTCTCTGGGAGTAGTAATGGGTCAGGTTGTCCATGGTGGTGATGATGATGAGGAGGACTCCTTATAATGTTGTCTTTGGGAGTAGAGATGGGTCAGATTGTCCTTGGTGATGGTGGTGATAATGATGATGAGGACTCCTTATAATGTTGTCTTTGGGAGTAGAGATGGGTCAGATTGTCCTTGGTGATGGTGGTGATGATGAGGACTCCTTATAATGCTGTCTCTGGGAGTAGAGATGGGTCAGGTTGTCCATGGTGATGGTGGTGATGATGATGGTGATGAGGACTCCTTATAATGCTGTCTCTGGGAGTAGTAATGGGTCAGGTTGTCCATGGTGGTGATGATGATGAGGAGGACTCCTTATAATGCTGTCTCTGGGAGTAGAGATGGGTCAGATTGTCCTTGGTGATAGTGGTGATGATGGTGATGAGAACTCCTTATAATGCTGTCTCTGGGAGTAGAGATGGGTCAGGTTGTCCTTGGTGATGGTGGTGATGATGGTGATGAGGACTCCTTATAATGCTGTCTCTGGGAGTAGAGATGGGTCAGGTTGTCCATGGTGATGGTGATGATGGTGATGAGGACTCCTTATAATGTTGTCTCTGGGAGTAGAGATGGGTCAGGTTGTCCTTGGTGATGGTGGTGGTGATGATGATGATGAGGACTCCTTATAATGTTGTCTCTGGGAGTAGAGATGGGTCAGGTTGTCCATGGTGATGGTGATGAGAACCCCTTATAATGCTGTCTCTGGGAGTAGAGATGGGAATAGGTTTTGATGAAATAGAGTTTGAGCAGGGCTGGAGCAAAAGCCTGCACACCCAGGAGCTGCCCTGCTCTCTCTGTACACAGACCTATAGACCTACATCTGGTCATACACAATGCCACCCCTGGCATTGTAATGGGGTTCCGATGTTCCATAACATTAGATTCTATCTATTCCAATCAGTGAGGAATCCGTTAGTTCCAAGAACTGGCGGATTTCAGAAGACCCTCAAAACAAATCAAATTGTTTTGGTTACATACACATATTTAGCAGATGTTATGGCAGGTGTAGCTCATGCTTGTGTTCCTCATGTTTAGTATGATGTAACTTTCAAACCTGGATAAAACATGTCATAATGTATATAAATACAGTTGAAGTCGGAAGTTTACATACACTTAGGTTGGAGTCATTAAAACTCGTTTTTCAACCACTCCACAAATTTCTTGTCAACAAACTATAGTTTTGGCAAGTCGGTTAGAACATTTACCTTGTGCATGACACAAGTCATTTTTCCAACCATTGTTTACAGATTATTTCACTTCTAATTCTAATCCAGTGGGTCAGAAGTTGACACTGAGTTGACTGCAGGGGTGAACGGGCTGGAGGTGAGCAGGACAATACACTGAATTGACTGTGCCTTTAAACAGCTTGGAAAATTCCAGAAAAGATGTCATGGCTTTAGAAGCTTCTGATAGGCTAATTGAAATTTTTTTGTGTCAATTGGAGGTGTACCTGTGGATGTATTTCAAGGCCTATCTTTAAACTCAGTGCCTCTTTGCTTGACATCATAGGAAAATCAAAAGAAATCAGCCAAGACCTCAGAAAAAAAATTGTAGACCTCCACAATTCTGGTTCATCCTTGGGAGCAATTTCCAAACGTCTGAAGGTACCACGTTCATCTGTACAAACAATAGTACGCACGTATAAACACCATGGGACCAGGCAGCCGTCATACCGCTCAGGAAGGAGACACATTCGGTCTCCTAGAAATGTACATACTTTGGTGCGAAAAGTGCAAATAAATCCCAGAACAACAGCAAAGGACCTTGTGAAGATGCTGGAGGAAACGGGTACAAAAGTATCTATATCCACAATAAAACAAGTCCTATATCAACATAACCTGAAAGGCCGCTCAGCAAGGAAGAAGCCACTGCTCCAAAACTGCCATAAAAAGCCAGACTATGGTTTGCAACTGGACATGGGGACAAAGATCGTACTTTTTGGATAAATGTCCTCTTGTCTGATGAAACAAAAATAGAACTGTTTGACCATAATGACCATCGTTATGTTTGGAGGAAAAAGTGGGAGGATTGCAAGCCGAAGAACACCATCCCAGCCGTGAAGCACGGGGGTGGCAGCATTATGTTGTGGGGGTGCTTTGCTGCAGGAGGGACTGGTGCACTTCACAATATAGATGGCATCAGGATGGAAAATTATTTGGATATATTGACGCAACATCTCAAGGCATCAGTCAGGCAGGATGTTAAAGCTTGGTCGCAAATGGGTCTTCCAAATGGACAATGACCCCAAGCATACTTCCAAAGTTGTGGCAAAATGGCTTAAGGACAACAGACTCAAGGTATTGCATTGGCCATCACAAAGCCCTGACCTCAATCCTATAGAAAATGTGTGGGCAGAACTGAAAAAGCTTTTGTGAGCAAGGAGGCCTACAAACTTGACTCAGTTACACCAGCTCTGTCAGGAGGAATGGGCCAAAATTCACTCAACTTATTGTGGGAAGCTAGTGGAAGGCTACCCAAAACGTTTGACCCAAGATAAACAATTTAAAGGCAATGCTACCAAATACTAATTTACTGTATGTAAACTTCTGACCCCCTGGGAATGTGATGAAAGAAATAAAAGCTGAAATAAATAATTCTCTCTACTATTTCACATTCTTAAAATGAAGTGATGATCCTAACTGACCTAAAACAGGGAATTTCTACTAGGATTAAATGTCAGGAATGGTGAAAAACTGAGTTTAAATGTATTTTGCAAAGGTGTATGTAAACGTATGACTTCAACTGTATATATACAGTGCCTTGCGAAAGTATTCGGCCCCCTTGAATTTTGCGACCTTTTGCCACATTTCAGGCTTCAAACATAAAGATATAAAACTGTATTTTTTTGTGAAGAATCAACAACAAGTGGGACACAATCATGAAGTGGAACGACATTTATTGGATATTTCAAACTTTTTTAACAAATCAAAAACTGAAAAATTGGGCGTGCAAAATTATTCAGCCCCTTTACTTTCAGTGCAGCAAACTCTCTCCAGAAGTTCAGTGAGGATCTCTGAATGATCCAATGTTGACCTAAATGACTAATGATGATAAATACAATCCACCTGTGTGTAATCAAGTCTCCGTATAAATGCACCTGCACTGTGATAGTCTCAGAGGTCCGTTAAAAGCGCAGAGAGCATCATGAAGAACAAGGAACACACCAGGCAGGTCCGAGATACTGTTGTGAAGAAGTTTAAAGCCGGATTTGGATACAAAAAGATTTTCCAAGCTTTAAACATCCCAAGGAGCACTGTGCAAGCGATAATATTGAAATGGAAGGAGTATCAGACCACTGCAAATCTACCAAGACCTGGCCGTCCCTCTAAACTTTCAGCTCATACAAGGAGAAGACTGATCAGAGATGCAGCCAAGAGGCCCATGATTACTCTGGATGAACTGCAGAGATCTACAGCTGAGGTGGGAGACTCTGTCCATAGGACAACAATCAGTCGTATATTGCACAAATCTGGTCTTTATGGAAGAGTGGCAAGAAGAAAGCCATTTCTTAAAGATATCCATAAAAAGTGTTGTTTAAAGTTTGCCACAAGCCACCTGGGAGACACACCAAACATGTGGAAGAAGGTGCTCTGGTCAGATGAAACCAAAATTGAACTTTTTGGCAACAATGCAAAATGTTATGTTTGGCGTAAAAGCAACACAGCTCATCACCCTGAACACACCATCCCCACTGTCAAACATGGTGGTGGCAGCATCATGGTTTGGGCCTGCTTTTCTTCAGCAGGGACAGGGAAGATGGTTAAAATTGATGGGAAGATGGATGGAGCCAAATACAGGACCATTCTGGAAGAAAACCTGATGGAGTCTGCAAAAGACCTGAGACCGGGACGGAGATTTGTCTTCCAACAAGACAATGATCCAAAACATAAAGCAAAATCTACAATGGAATGGTTCAAAAATAAACATATCCAGGTGTTAGAATGGCCAAGTCAAAGTCCAGACCTGAATCCAATCGAGAATCTGTAGAAAGAACTGAAAACTGCTGTTCACAAATGCTCTCCATCCAACCTCACTGAGCTTGAGCTGTTTTGCAAGGAGGAAGGGGAAAAAATTTCAGTCTCTCGATGTTGAAACCTGATAGAGACATACCCCAAGCGACTTACAGCTGTAATCGCAGCAAAAGGTGGCGCTACAAAGTATTACCTTATTAAGGGGGCTGAATAATTTTGCACGCCCAATTTTTCAGTTTTTGATTTGTTAAAAAAGTTTGAAATATCCAATAAATGTCGTTCCACTTCATGATTGTGTCCCACTTGTTGTTGATTCTTCACAAAAAATATCTTTATGTTTGAAGCCTGAAATGTGGCAAAAGGTCGCAAAGTTCAAGGGGGCCGAATACTTTCGCAAGGCACTGTATATATATATATATATCTATATATATATACACACAGTACCTGTCCAAATTTTGGACACACCTATATTGTAAAAATAATAGTGAAGTGATTTTACATGGTAGAATAATAGTGAAGGCATTAAAACTATGAAATAACACATATGGAATCATGTAGTAACCAAATAAGTGTTATACAAATCTAAATATATTTTATATCTGAGATTCTACAAAGTAGCCACCCTTTGCCTTGATGACAACTTTGCACTCTCTTGGCATTCTCTCAAAAAAATGTAACCTTTATTTAACTAGGCAAGTCAGTTAAGAACAAATTCTTATTTAAAATGACGGACTACCGGGGAACAGTGGGTTAACTGCCTTGT
The DNA here is from genome assembly GCF_018296145.1 of Oncorhynchus tshawytscha. Taxonomy (NCBI): domain Eukaryota; kingdom Metazoa; phylum Chordata; class Actinopteri; order Salmoniformes; family Salmonidae; genus Oncorhynchus; species Oncorhynchus tshawytscha. Next base: position 56,507 of record NW_024609634.1, on the reverse strand, counting down.
TCAGGGGCAGAACGCCAGATTTTTACCTTGGGGATTCGATCCAGCAACCTTTCGGTTACTGGCCCAACTCTCTAACCACTAGGTTACCTGCCCCCACGATTGTTCAGTTTGGCCGGGCGGCCAGCTCTAGGAGGTGATCTTCAGTGCTGCAGAAATGTTTTGGTCTGTGTCTCGACACAATCCTGTCTCGGAGCTCTACGGATAATTTCTTCGACCTCATGGCTTGGTTTTTGCTCTGACATGCACTGTCAATTGTGGGACCTTATATAGACAGGTGTGTGCCTTTCCAAATCATGTCCAATCAATTAAATTTACCCCAGGTGGGACTCCAATCAAGTTGTAGAAACATCTCAAGGATGATCAGTAGAACGAGGATGCACCTGAGCTCAATTTCGAGTCTCAAAGCAAAGGGTCTGAACACTTATCTAAATAAGGTATTTCTGTTTTTTTATTTTTAATACATTTGCAAACATTTCTAAAAACCTGTTTTTGCTTTGTCATTATGGGGTATTGTGTGTAGACTGCTGAGGGTTATTTATTTTTGTATCCATTTTAGAATAAGGCTGTAATGTAACAAAATGTGGAAAAAGTCAAGGGGTCTGAATACCTTCCGAAGGCAATGTATGTATATATATATATATATATATATATACAGTGGGGCAAAAAATGATTTAGTCAGCCACCAATTGTGCAAGTCTCCAGATCTCAACCCCATAGAAAATCTTTGGAGGGAGTTGAAAGTCGGTGTTGCCCAGCAACAGCCCCAAAACATCACTGCTCTAGAGGAGATCTGCATGGAGGAATGGGCCAAAATACCAGCAACAGTGTGTGAAAACCTTGTGAAGACTTACAGAAAACGTTTGACCTCTGTCATTGCCAACAAAGGGTATATAACAAAGTATTGAGATAAACTTTTGTTTTTGACCAAATACTTATTTTCCACCAAAATTGCAAATGAATTCATTAAAAATCCTACAATGTGATTTTCTGGATTTTTTTTCTAATTTTGTCTGTCATAGTTGAAGTGTACCTATGATGAAAATTACAGGCCTCTCTCATCTTTTTAAGTGGGAGAACTTGCACAATTGGTGGCTGACTAAATACTTTTTTTGCCCCATATATATATATATATTAAGAATAACTGAGAATCAATATGTAGCCATAGTCTAGTGACTGTAAAAAGTAAATGGATCAATACACAATAACCCATTCAGGCCACACACTTCACAGTACATGTCCTTTTCCAGATTATAAAACAGTGAGTAAACATCATGTGATGTGTAGCTGCCTGTAATATGCCGCTGTAAGGGACAGATCAAAATGCACTCGGGGAGTGTTGTCAAACGTTTTAAAAGAAATATATTTTTACAAATATATTTTACTGGGCACAAGGGAGGGCAGTACGTTTTCCCCCTGGTTTACATTTGCTCATCTCCTTGTATTTTCTCTATAAACAATGGGTTGACTTACTTTTGATATTAACCTAATAAAGTTTAGAAACGTTTGTGAAGGTTTGCTATGGTGTGGCTATTATTAAGCTTTAGCTACTGCAGGTCAACTTGAGGTAAGGAAGACTGTGTGTGTGTGTGTGTGTTGTGTGTGTGTGTGTGTGTGTGTGTGTGTGTGTGTGTGTGTGTGTGTGTGTGTGTGTGTGTGTGTGTGTGTGTGTGTGTGTGTTGTGTGTGTGTGTGTTGTTGTGTGTGTGTGTGTGTGTGTGTGTGTGTGTGTGTGTGTGTGTGTGTGTTTGTGTGTGTGTGTGTGTGTGGTTTTTTGTGTGTGTTGACTTGTTGAGAAGTAAATGCCCTAAAGGCATCATTCTTCTGCTAACCTGTCTCTACCCTACAGGATAACCTGAGCCTTGTCTGCAAGATCTTGCGTTGTATTTCTCATGTCTCTGGTGCTACTGTTGACTTGCATCACCTGTTGACAGTGTGGAGGGCCTAGTCTACTTGGCCCTCTAAGTTGCATCAGAGAGAGAACATATTACATTGTAAGACAGCCAAGACGTGTCCCTACTCACTATATAGTCCACTAGTTTTGACCAGCCATATGGCCCTGTGTAGGGAATAGGGTGCCATTTCGGACACAGGCTTAGTGTATGGACACCATGTCGTTCATCACATCTATCCAACTCTACACCCCACCCCTACCTTTGAGTCATTTCCCGAAACATAATCTCGATACCCCTTTCATAGGCACCGCCCATCCTGTTCAGTGCCATCAACCAATCACGACCTTCCGTTGCGGCTGCGCCAAAGAGAGGCCATAATGTTGAGGTTGTTGAGGTTCCCCAGATTGGTCGTATCCATAAGTGTCATCCTCCTACAGTCTCTCTCTATCCTCCCTACCTCTCTCTCTCTCCCAGGAGACTGTCTTTATTAAGCATTGGCCCCTGTGAGACGGTGCCATATGGAGTAAGGGTCCAGTTTGGCATACAGCTTGGCTTCTGGGGGCCAACAGAGAGATAGAGAGCTCTGCTACGGAGGATAGGGAAGAGCTGTGGCTTTGCTACTTGGAGTCAGTTGGCGTGCTCGACTCGATAGTTTGTAATCAACAGTCATTGAGTCCAGTGTTAACTAGACATATAGATTGGAAACGGAAAACACACACTCACTGAAATAGTTTGTTCTATTGAGGGACTGAGACTGAAGGAGAGTGGAGGAGGACCAGTGAAATAGTTTGTTCTACTGAGGGACTGAGACTGAAGGAGAGTGGAGGAGGACCAGTGAAATAGTTTGTTCTACTGAGGGACTGAGACTGAAGGAGAGTGGAGGAGGACCAGTGAAATAGTTTGTTCTACTGAGGGACTGAGACTGAAGGAGAGTGGAGGAGGACCAGTGAAATAGTTTGTTCTACTGAGGGACTGAGACTGAAGGAGAGTGGAGGAGGACCAGTGAAATAGTTTGTTCTACTGAGGGACTGAGACTGAAGGAGAGTGGAGGAGGACCAGTGAAATAGTTTGTTCTACTGAGGGATTGAGACTGAAGGAGAGTGGAGGAGGACCCCTGAAATAGTTTGTTCTACTGAGGGATTGAGACTGAAGGAGAGTGGAGGAGGACCAGTGAAATAGTTTGTTCTACTGAGGGATTGAGACTGAAGGAGAGTGGAGGAGGACCAGTGAAATAGTTTGTTCTACTGAGGGATTGAGACTGAAGGAGAGTGGAGGAGGACCAGTGAAATAGTTTGTTCTACTGAGGGATTGAGACTGAAGGAGAAGAGTGGAGGAGGACCAGTGAAATAGTTTGTTCTACTGAGGGACTGAGACTGAAGGAGAGTGGAGGAGGACCAGTAGAGGAACGTATCATCTCTGTTGAGGTTGGTGAGACTTTGACTTTTTACTGTATTTGATAGCAATTTGTCAGTTTTATAAGTCGTAATATTACTCAGAAGAAATGTAAGTGGCTATCTATTCGATTTGAACGAGTAATGCATTGTGATAACAGATTTTTTAAGCATCAATTTGAATATGTCCAGCAAGCGCAGTGAAATTATATTCATAAAGTGACAAGGGATTTTTTGACCTCAGCCAACAATATGGAGTGATTTTTGTGGCCATTTATTTTGGTATGAAAATCCATTCATACAATAAACTGAACAGATCCATAAATCATATAAAATACTTTTTTATGACAACATGCAAAAGTTAATGTAGTGGAATATAATAGCTTGATGATAGCAGGCAGCATGTGAAAGTCTATTGGTCCTCAACTCTGTCATACACAATACAGATAAAATTATATACCCTACAATTATATACAGCTATACAGTATATATTATATGCAATTCTATATTTGTAACTCATGTCAATTGTTCCCTTTTCCCCCTGTTTAGATCCAAATCTCTTCTCCACTTTGACCCCACCTTCCATGGCGATGATTGCTAACTCCACGGGGATGACCTCCAATGACCTCCCCCTGAACTCAACATCGACTCTTAGTCCGGAACCTTGGACCCCGCCTCCTTGGTACCAATTCCACGTCTGCTCCGTGGCCCCTTACGGATTCATCTTCTACTTTGGAGTCAAAGTCTTCAACCTGGCCATAGGTGTAGTAGCATGATATACTACATTACCCACAATGCTGTGGTAGTAGGTGTAGTAGAATGATATACTACATTAAACATAATGCTCTGGTTGTATTTGTAGTAGGACAATGTATTACATTACCCATAATGCTCTGGGAGTAGGTGTAGTAGAATGTTGTTTATGATGAAAATGAAAATGTTACAGTTTGACACTTTCGCGTAGTTGGAGTAATAACATGTTCAACTACTTAAGACATTGGCTGGAATCTAGGTTGTGCCTTTAGATTTAGCAACAATGAACGACTAAGAAAGAGTTTCCCTTCTCTCATTGACTTCTCACATCCCAAACCCTGGCCTGATCTGCTTGGTCTGCTTCCCGGAAGTCTTTCAATCTTCAGCCTTTTGGTTGAGAAACTATGTGGCAGCATGATGTACTACAGTACCCATAATGCTGTGGTAGTAAGTGTAGTAGCATGATGTACTACAGTACCCATAATGCTGTGGTAGTAAGTGTAGTAGCATGATGTACTACAGTACCCATAATGCTGTGGTAGTAAGTGTAGTAGCATGATGTACTACAAATCAAATCAAATTTATTTATATAGCCCTTTGTACATCAGCTGATATCTCAAAGTGCTGTACAGAAACCCAGCCTAAAACCCCAAACAGCAAGCAATGCAGGTGTAGAAGCACGGTGGCTAGGAAAAACTCCCTAGAAAGGCCAAAACCTAGGAAGAAACCTAGAGAGGAACCAGGCTATGTGGGGTGGCCAGTCCTCTTCTGGCTGTGCCGGGTGGAGATTATAACAGAACATGGCCAAGATGTTCAAATGTTCATAAATGACCAGCATGGTCGAATAATAATAAGGCAGAACAGTTGAAACTGGAGCAGCAGCACGGCCAGGTGGACTGGGGACAGCAAGGAGTCATCATGTCAGGTAGTCCTGGGGCATGGTCCTAGGGCTCAGGTCCTCCTCCGAGAGAGAGAGAAAGAGAGAATTAGAGAACGCACACTTAGATTCACACAGGACACCGAATAGGACAGGAGAGGTACTCCAGATATAACAAACTGACCCTAGCCCCCCGACACATTAACTACTGCAGCATAAATACTGGAGGCTGAGACAGGAGGGGTACCCATAATGCTGTGGTAGTAGGTGGAGTAACATGATGTACTACAGTACCCAGTACCCATAATGCTGTGGTAATAGGTGGAGTAGCATGATGTACTTCAGTACCCATAATGCTGTGGTAGTAAGTGAAGTAGCGTGATATACTACAGTACCCATAATGCTGTGGTAGTAGGTGGAGTAACATGATGTATCTTTTCACCAGAACCCTATGAAGTAGTGCTCTGTATAGAGGGCTCTGATCAAAAGTAGTGCACTATACAGGGAATAGGGAAAGTAGGACACTATATAGGGAATGGGTGCCATTTTGGACTCAGCCTTGGTAAAGATATTCCTGTCACTAACACAGTGGTGTCCCTACTGTCTATGGGGTCTGGTCAAAAGTAGTGCACGACATAGGGAATAGGGTGCCATTTGGGACGCAACCTAACACAGTCCTTATTGATACAACAGGCACACCCTGCAATATACTGGTCCTGTGGCAGATCTCCAGCAGGAAAAGTGACTCGTCCACGTCTGACATCTTCATCTTTAATCTGGCTTTAATGGACACCTACTTCTGCCTCATGGGGCCCATAGACATGGTCAACAGGCTGGTCCTGGACCACCAAGGCATCTGGTACTTCCAACGCTTTGCCTACGGGGTCAAAGACACAGGACCCCTCTTCCTGGTGGGTAGATAATAAGGCCTAGGTAGTTATGTTAAATAGACCTGGGTTATGTTATAATCTGAATTATGTTATCTAGTCCTGGGTTATATTATAATATGGGTTATGTTATATAGACTTGGGTTATATTATAATCTGGGTTATGATATAATCTGGGTTGTGTTATAATCTGTGTTATGTTATATAGACCGTAGTTATGTTATATAGACCTGGGTTATATTATATTGTGGGTTATATTATAATCTGGGTTATGATATAATCTGTGTTGTGTTATAATCTGTGTTATGTTATATAGACTTTAGTTATGTTATATAGACCTGGGATATGTTATAATCTGGGTTACATTATAATCAGAGTTATATTATATAGACCTGGGTTATATTATAATGTGGGTTATGTTATATAGACCTGGGTTATATTATAATGTGGGTTATGTTATATAGACCTTGGTTATGTTATATAGACCTGGGTTATATTATACTGTGGGTTATGTTATATAGACCTGGGTTATATTATAATGTGGGTTATGTTATATAGACCTGGGTTTTATTATACTGTGGGTTATGTTATATAGACCTTGGTTATGTTATATAGACCTGGGTTATATTATACTGTGGGTTATGTTATATAGACCTGGGTTATATTATAATGTGGGATATGTTATATAGACCTGGGTTATATTATACTGTGGGTTATGTTATATAGACCTGGGTTATATTATAATGTGGGTTATGTTATATAGACCTTGGTTATGTTATATAGACCTGGGTTATATTATACTGTGGGTTATGTTATATAGACCTGGGTTATATTATAATGTGGGTTATGTTATATAGACCTTGGTTATGTTATATAGACCTGGGTTATATTATAATGTGGGTTATGTTATATAGACCATGGTTATGTTATATAGACCTGGGTTATATTATACTGTGGGTTATGTTATATAGACCTGGGTTATATTATAATATGGGTTATGTTATATAGACCTGGGTTATATTATACTGTGGGTTATGTTATATAGACCTGGGTTATATTATAATATGGGTTATGTTATATAGACCTGGGTTTTATTATACTGTGGGTTATGTTATATAGACCGGGGTTATATTATAATGTGGGTTATGTTATATAGACCTGGGTTATATTATAATGTGGGTTATGTTATATAGACCTGGGTTATATTATAATCTGGGCTATGTTTAAACCTGGATGGTTCATCCAATGCTTTGCCTACGGGGTCAAATCACCGCGCCGCTATTCTTGGTGGGTAGAAAATCTAAAAATCTAAACATGACTGTGTAGATCTGAAAAGATTGGTTTGTGAATTAAATGACCTTACAACTGTAGATATTGATGAGGTAACTTGTGACATTAGGGTCTTTAAAATACATTGTATGGAACATTATATATTTTTTCTTGGGTCACGTTATAATCTGGGTTATGTTATATAGACCTGGGTTATTATGTTATAGTCTGGGTTATGTTCATATTATATTCTGAGTTATATTATAATGTGGGTTAGACCTAATCCCTCTCCATCTCTCCCCTCCCAGATGTGTATTTGTCTAGACCTGGGTGGTTATGTTATAATAATCTGCGTCAGGTAGCCTAGCAGTTAAGAGCATTGGACCAGTAACCAAAAGATCGCTGGTTTGAATCCCTGAGCAGACTAGGTGAAAAATCTGTCAGTGTCCTTGAGCAAGGCACTTAACCCTAAATTATCCCGCAAATCTCTCTGGATAAGAGCATCTGCTAAATTACTCAAATGTAAATGTAAAAAAACGGTTGTAATTTGGGTCATATTTGAATCTGGGTTATGTTATAATCTGGGTTATGTTATAATCTGGGTTATGTTATAATCTGGGTTATTTTATGATGTTCATTATTTTGTAGTCTGGGTTATATTATAATCTGGGTTATGTTATAATCTGGGTTATATATTAATCTGGGTTATATTATAATCTGAGTTATATTCCATCTCTCTCCTCCCAGGTGTGTATCTGTCTGGACCGCTACGTGGCCGTGGTCCATCCGGTGCTGTTCACCGGTATCCGTGACAACAAGATCCGCATTGGTGTCTCCGTGGTAACCTGGGCCCTCATCCTGGCCTACAGCCTCACAAAGAGCATCCTGGGAGTCATGTCTGTCAACGAGGTGTTCAGCGGCCTCATCCTCTTCGCCTTCGCCCTCATGATCTACTGTAACCTCTCCATCATATGGGTCCTACGCCGCTCCGTAGCCGGGAAGGAGGTGATGCACCCCGTGAAGAAGAAGGCCTTCAAAATGGTGCTGGTCATCTTGGGTATAATCTTCGTCAACTACCTTCCTCCTGTGGCTCTTGTTCCGTTCTTCTCCTACTACACGTTTGTCCAGTTCCGCTGTCAGGTGACTATCAGTGTGTTCGCCATCATGGATCTGAGTTGTAGTATGGAGCCACTTCTGTATATTACCAAGATGGACAGGCCTGCGTGTGTACCTGGCTGGTGCTGTGCGGGGGAGAGCTCGGCCAAGAAACCCTACGAGGTTAAAGTGTGATGGGGCTCATCACTATCCTGCCAAGTTACAAAGTCAGAAGGCCCAATCATTTCTACGATTCCTCTTCTTAAACTCTGATTTTAAACCTTAACTTTAACCGAACCTTAACCACACTGCTAACCGTATGCCTAACCCTAACCTTAAATTAAGACCAAAAATAACATTTCTGTTGGCAGAAATGTTTACGATAAAGCCAATTCTGACTTTGTAGCTTGGCCATCTACTGGGAACCATGTGATGAGGGAGAGAAGAAGAGGCTGGTGGGTGGAGCTATACGAGGATGGGTTCATTGTAATGGCTGGAATGGAATAAATGGAATGGACCATGTGTTTCATGTGCGTGATTCTGTTCCATTTATTCTATTCCAACCATTACAATGAGCCTGTCCTCCTATATCTCTGCCCACCAGCCTCCAGTGGGGTGACCATCTACCAACTACCAACTCCTGTCCTGGAGAGCCACTGCTGTGCAGGCTTTAGTTCCAGCCCTGCAGTACACATTATATTCAGCCTGCACACTCCTGGCATGTCTTAAATTAGGTAGGCCGCAATACACGCATTTAGATATATCACAGGGTAAATGTATTGTGTGTGGACATGTATACTGCTGTATTGCCAATAAATACTATTAATATGTATTATTATTATCATTAATAATTAACAATCATTTGTGATTTCTGAGAATGTGTTTGTTTATTTATTTATACTTCATTTTGGGCTCCCGAGTGTCGCAGCGGCACTGCATCTCAGTGCTTGAGGCGTCACTACAGACAGCCTGGTTCGAATGCAGGCTGTATCACAACCGGCCATAATTGTGAGTCCCATAGGGTGGCGCACAATTGGCCCAGCGTCGTCCGGGTTTGGCCGGTGTAAGCAGTCTTTGTAAATAAGAACTTACTTGCCTAGTTAAATAAAGGTTCAATAAAAAAATATTTTAAAAATTCACCATAGTTGGCCCATAAGCAATGTCTCCCAGTGTAGATCTCCCATTTGGACCGGATCTGGCCTGTCTAATGCTTCACATTGCCAGTGTAGATCTCCCATTTGGACCGGATCTGGCCTGTCTAATGCTTCATGCCAGTGTCTCCCATTTGGACATTGCCAGTGCCAGTGTAGATCTCCCATTTGGACCGGATCTGGCCTGTCTATCTGCCAGTGTAGATCCCCATTTGGACCGGATCTAATGCTTCACATTGCCAGTGTATTTGGTCTCCCATTTGGACCGGATCTGGCCTGTCTGCTTCACATTGCCAGTGTAGATCATTTGGACATTGCCTGTCTAGTGTTGCCAGTGTATCTCCCATTTGGTACTCGGATCTGGCCTGTCTAATGCTTCACATTGCCAGTGTAGATCTCCCATTTGGACCGGATCTGGCCTGTCTAATGCTTCACATTGCCAGTGTAGATCTCCCATTTGGACTGGATCTGGCCTGTCTAATGCTTCACATTGCCAGTGTAGATCTCCCATTTGGACTGGATCTGGCCTGTCTAATGCTTCACATTGCCAGTGTAGATCTCCCATTTGGACCGGATCTGGCCTGTCTAATGCTTCACAGTGTACATGTAACTGCCAAAATAAAGGAAACACTTCAGTAAATAAGGGATACAAAGTATATTGAAAGCAGGTGCACGCCACCCAGGTGTGGTTCCTTAGTTAATTAAGCAATTTTGGCTACACTCTTAGAATAGGGGATCACAATGGAAACAAGTCTTTGACTTTTTGTTTGTATAATCTTGGGAAATTTTGGTACATGGATTGGTTGCCTGGTGTGGCTTCTTTATGTATTTTAAATTGTCAAATTACTATTATAAAAAGATATGTGATAGAGCAATCTGATGCCCATCTGCAAACTTGATAACGTGTTGCGTAACCATTAGTTACAATGCAACGTCTGCAATGTATTCGGCCTGGAACCTTCTAGTACCATGTCTCAGAGAGGAAGGAAACGACATAAGCCCTGACTACATTTAATATGTATACCACATACTTACTTCCTGTTTCCATACTGCCAGTAAGTTGTCTTACAAAGCCTCTCCACTTCGCTAGGTAAGTACACTTGATGATATCTTATAATATAGTGTTTGATAGTATGTTTTTAGTGATAAACAATACACTGAGTGTACAAAACAATAGGAGCACCTGCTGTTTCCATGACATAGACTGACCAGGTGAATCCAGGTGTCACTTGTGAAATCCACTTCAATAAGTGTAGATGAAGGGGAGGAGACGGGTTAAAGAAGGATTTTTAAGTCTTGAAAGAATTGAGACATGGATTGTGTGTGTGTGCCATTCAGAGGGGTGTGTGCCATTCAAATAGCCCTTACAGAAACTGGAGGTGTGTTGGGTCATTGTCCTGTTGAGAAACAAATGATAGTCCCACTAAGCGCAAACCAGATGGGATGGCGTATCGCTGCAGAATGGTATGGTAGCCATGCTGGTTAAGTGTGCCTTGAATTCTAAATAAATCACAGATAGTGTCACTGGCAAAGCACCCCCACACCATCACACCTCCTCCATGCTTCACGGTGGGAACCACACATGTGGATAATCTGGTTATAATCCGTTCACGTACTCCGCGTCTAACAAAGACACGGTGGATGGAACCAAAAATCTCAGATTTCAACTGGTCTAATGTCCATTGCTCATGTTTCTTGGCACAAGCAAGTCTCTTCTTCTTATTGGTGTCCTTTAGTAGTGTTTATTTTGCAGCAATGCGACCATGAAGGCCTGATTCATGCAATCTCCTCTGAACAGTTGATGTTGAGATGTTACTTAAACTCTGTGAAACATTTTTTGGGGCTGAAATGTGAGGCTGGTTACTCTAATGAACTTATCCTCTGCAGCAGAGGTAACCCTGGGTCTTCCTTTTCTGTGGCAGTCCTCATGAGAGCCAGTTTCATCATAACGCTTGATGGTTTTTGCGACTGCGCTTGAAGAAACTTTCAAAGATCTTGACATTTTCCGTATTGACTGACCTTCATGTCTTAAATTAATGATGGACTGTCATTTGTCTTTCCTTATTTGAGCAGTTCTTGCCATAATATGGACTTGGTCTTTTAACGAATAGGGCTGTCTTTTGTATACCACCCCTACCTTGTCACAACACAACACAACACAACTGATTAGCGCAAATGCATTAAGAAGGTAAGAAATTCCACAAATTAACTCTTAACAAGGCACACCTGTTAATTGAAATGCATTCCAGGTGACTACTTCATGAAGCTGGTTCAGAGAATTCCAAACCCTTAAAAAACACAATGATTAGCCAAGCAAGGGAAGTTTGCAACATAAGCCCCTCAGCCATTATTTTTAGTCGGCTTTACGAGTGTGCAATTATGTTCACTCCGGGGCCTGATACTTCCCATAATTCAATTTGCGACGATTGTACATCCGCTAAGAAAAGTCAGCGAAAACTTAAAAACAACATCAATGGAGAAGTCACCATACAAGTGTAAGTGAAATAGAATGCTACTAAGTTAGAAATGGTGCTACTAATGCACATGAAGGCCCAAACACGTGCGTTAAAAAGTACATGTGTTTTTACTTGGATCTTTAGGAAATTGTAGAAATAAAACATTTGGAAAACAGAAAGTAAAACACTGCTGCTCACGCTCCCAGGTGACATTTATTTACAACGTTTCGACCCTCTTCATCAGGCATCCATATCCCAGGTGGGGGTGGAAGGTCCTATATATAGGGGCAGCACTATGTGACATCACTTCCTGAAACAGGAGGTAAAAAATGTATAACAGTTTCACAATATTAACATTCAATACACAGAGAATGTCATCAATATTTATAGTAAGATACATACACATACAAAATTCAATAAGGATTTTTTTTTAAACACAAGAAGAATTTGAATTATTGAAACTATAAAAACGTTTTCAAGTCAAGCTCCTCGTTAAGGCCAAGAGGAGACCACAGTATCTCTCATGTTTGGAGGTAATTTAAAAACCATACGTGGGGGATATTTAAAATGGGTTTCAATTGTGGGTCAGTATCAATAATGTACCAGTGCTTCCTGATAATGTCCTTAAATGCCTTCCCCATTGGTGAGTATTGGATAAAGCATGATGGGACATGTTCTGCTTTTACTTTTGGTTTTAGGCTTTCCAACTGTGTTAGTCCTTCACAACGATCATTGGCATGTTTTACCCAATTGTCTTTGTACCCCCTTTCCTTAAATCTTTGTGCGAGGTCCGTGGTCTGTTTCAGATAAGCAGCATCAGAGCTGCATATTCTTCTGATACGACTGAATTGACTGATAGTGAGATTTTGAATAAGTGGACGTGGATGAAAGCTGTCACCTCTAAGGAGGGTATTTCTGTCCGTAGGTTTCCTATAGAGATCTGTAGAGAGGGATGTTTTGTCCTGAATAACCATCACACCAAGAAAACTGATTTTGATAGGTCATAGTTAATGCTGAAGGGAAGGTGTTCATTCATATAGTTTAGGTAAACATGGAATTCCAAAGGTTCTTCCTGGGTGCCTGTATAGATCGCAAAAATGTCATCCAAATATCTCAGAATTAGGAGAATATTGGAGAGAAAAGGGTTACACTTACGGTCTGGATTCAGCACCACCTGTTTTTCATAAATACCTAGATATAGGTTAGTATAAATAGGAACATAGTGCTCCCCATTGTTGTCCCTTTGGGCTGGAGGAAGAAGTCTCCTCTGAAGAGAAGATAGTTGGAGGTACCAGTTCACCCAAGTCCACCATACGATTGGTGCTGGGAAGAGCATTAGGGGGACGTTCATTGAGGTAGAACTTGAGGGCCTCTTGGCCGCCCTGATGGGGGATGTTAGTATACAGGCTGGTAACATCAAAAGTACACAGAATAGAATTTTCAGGTATATGGTTCACAGATTTTAAAAATGGATAAAATCAATAGTCCCTAGTATACGTGGGGTGGGAGATCGCCCAGGGTTTCACAAAATGGTCTACAAAGGTAGAGATATTCTCTGTCAGAGATCCATTACGGCTCACAATAGGCCTGCCTGGTATAGGTAGTGTCATGCCCTTGTGAATTTTGGGTAGAGCGTATATGACAAGTGTGGTTGGGCAGTCAACTTTCATATACTCATATTCTGTCTTTGTAATTTCCCCTTCATTCAACTATTTTTACAATTGATCACGGATCAGAGACTTGAATTGAGTAGTAGGGTCCTTTGGGATTCTTTTGTCAAATTCATCATCACTAAGTTGTCTCGGAATTTCCTTTTCATAGTCTGTTGCATTTAGTATCACTATTGCACCTCCTTTGTACATGTACGTAGGTATGGGTGAAGTGACTATGCATAGATAATAAACAGCAAGTACAAAACAAATGGAGGGGAGAGGGTTGTCAATGTAAATAGTCCAGTGGGCATTTGATTAATTGTTCAGCAGTCTTATGGCTTGGGGGTAGAAGCTGTTAAGGAGCCTTTTGGTCCTTAACACCATCTCCGGTACCGCTCTGGTACCGCTTGCCGTGCGGTAGCAGAGAAAACAGTCTATGACTTGGGTGACTGGAGTCTCTGACAATTTTATGGGCTTTTCTCTGACACTGCCTATTATATAGGTCCTGGATGGCATGAAGCTTGGCCCAAGTGATATACTGGGCCATACGCATTACCCTCTGTATCGCCTTATGGTTAGATGCCGAGCAGTTGCCATACCAGGCGGTGATGCAACCGTTCAGGATGCTCTTGATGGTACAGCTGTATAACTTTTTGTGGATCTGAGGACCCATGCCAAGTCTTTTAAGTCTCCTGAGGGGGAAAAGGTTTTGTCGTGCCCTCTTCATGACTGTCTTAGTGTGTTTAGACCATGATAGTTCATTGGTGATGTGGACACCAAGGAACTTGAAACTCTCGACCCGCTCCACTACAGCCCCGTCTATGTTAATGGGGGCCTGGTTGTCCTGCCTTTTCCTGTAGTCCACGATCAGTTCCTTTGTCTTGCTCACATTGAGAGAGAGGTTGTTGTCCTGGCACCACACTGCCAGTTCTCTGACCTCCTCCCTATAGGCTGTTTCGTCATTGTCAGTGATCAGGCCTATCACTGTTGTGTCGTCAGCAAACTTAACCTTGGGATAGGGGGCAGTATTGGGAAGTTTGGCTGAATGAGTTGCCCAATGTAAACTGCCTGTTACTCAGGCCAAGAAGCTAGGATGCATGGATAGAAAACACTCTAAAGTTTCCAAAACTGTTAAAATAATGTCTGTGAATATAACAGAATTGATATGGCAGGTAAAAACCTGATGTGAGTGGTTTTCATTGAAAGCCTATTGAATATCTAATGGGTTAGGGCCCAGATTGCAGTTCCTATGGCTTCCACTAGATGTCAACAGTCTTTAGACATTGTTTCCGGCTTGTTTTCTGAAAAATGAAGAATAATGAGACCTTTCTGTAAGGGGACTGGGGAATCATGCAATACTGGTTTGTGCGTGTAATTGTGTGCACGCCCTTTGTTGTTGAACTTTCTATTGAATACGCTATTGTCCGGTTGAAATATGATCGATTATTCAGACAATTGACAACCTGAGGATTGATTATAAACATTGTTTGACATGTTTCAACTAACTTTATCAGTACTATTAGGATGTATTCGTCTGCATGTTTTGACCGCCTTTGAGCCAGTGGATTACTGAACAAAACGCGCCAACAAAGTGTTTGGTATATAAAAAGGGACTTTATCGAACAAAATTACCATTTATTATGTTGCTGGGAACCTTGTGATTGCAACCAGATGAAGATCTTCAAAGGTAAGCGATTAATTTTATCGCTATTTCTGACTTTCCTCTACTTGGTTGGAAAATGTTTGTATGCTTTTGTAAGCGGTGCACTGTCCTCAGATAATCTCATGGTATGCTTTCGCCGTAAAGCCTTTTTGAAATCTGACAAAGCGGCTGGATTAAGAAGAAGTTAATCTTTAAGCCGATGTATAACACTTATGAATGTTTATTATGACTATTTCTGTCATTTGAATTTGGCGCTCTGCAATTTCACTGGATGTTGTCGAGGTGGGTCGCTAGCGGCATGCCTAGCCTACAGCGGTTTTAACCACACACAGCAATGGTGTTGGTCAGGTGGCCTACTCCCTTCTCATGGTCTCCTAAGGGTTGGAAAACAAAATAGATTAGTTGAAAGGCACACTTCAGGTCAGGATTTGATAAACCCTAAACTAATATAGAAAATATTGTTTTCAAGAATTAACTTATCTAAAATTTTAAACATGCAACAGCCCCCTTACAGTGTCTGGTACTGTCCCCTGAAGGAATATAATCATTCTCTATTGTACGTTTTCTGACAATTATTACATTAAATTACATTTAGAAAGGTCAAGTCAAATGTGAGTGTGTGTCTGTCTGCCTGCCTGTCAGTCAGTCAGTTGCTACTCAAACTACAGTCTACCTCAATCCGTAGTGCATTGCATGGGGATGAACTTGGCTGACTACTTCCTGGCCTAAGCGATGGTCAGAAGACTGCACTGAGGGGTGAAAGACAGCAGGAGGATCTGATAGGTGCTCACCTTTCCTGTAATATATTGAGGGGAGACCATAATAGAAGTGTTTAATGCAGAATAAAGCATCTCTCATGATGATTGGATGTCAAATAAATCTTTGCCAATAGTTGAGAAGAGCTGCTGTTGCTAGGCGAGTCCCAGATCTGCAAGTCCACTCACCCACATCTACGAATCATAGACCAGGGGGTCAATCTGAAATTATAGAAAGGATTATCGGAGGGAGAGAATTCACCATCAGAGTAGGAGTGCTGATCTGGGATCAGGTTGACTCTGTCCATATAATACTAGTATTCATTATGATCTGATCTTTGGTAAATTCTTAGTCTGGATTGTTGTCTTGGGTCAAAATGAACCCTATACATTTAAGAAATCTGATTATTAAAGTTCCTAATACATGTAGAATACTTGTATCAGATGTTATAGATATATTTGACAATGATGAGTTTGGTGGCCTAGTGGTTAGAGTATTGGGCCAGTAAACGAAAGGTTAATGGATTAAATCCCAGAGCTGACAAGGTAAAAATCTTTTGTTCTGCCCTGGAGCAAAGCAGTTAACCCACTGTTCCCCAGGTGCCGAAAATGTTGATAAGGCAGCCCCCCACCTCTCTGATTCAGAGGCTTTGGGAAATACCTAGTCAGTTGGACAACTGAATGCCTTCAACTGAAATGTGTCTTCCACATTTAACCCAACCTCTCTGAATCAGAGAGGTGCAGGGGGCTGCCATAATAAACATCCACGTCTTCAGCGCTCAGGGTATTGTGGGTTAACTTCCTTGCTCAGGGGCAGAACGACAGATTTTTACGTTGTCAGCTCGGGGATTCAATCCAGTTACCTTTCAGTTACTGGCCCAATGCTCTAACCACTAGGCTACCTGTCGCCAATGTAGGAGCTCCCTAGGTGAGCCCTCCTTACCTTTACTCGACTCAGGTTTAGATATGCTGTCCATGTTCATGGATCTTTATTCTTGCCACAAATGAAAAAATATAAAAACATCTAAATACATGTACAGTTGAAGTTGGAAGTTTACATACACTTAGATTGGAGTCATTAAAAGTCGTTTTTCAGCCACTCCACACATTTCTTGTTAACAAACTATAGTTTTGGCAAGTCGGTTAGGACATCTACTTTGTGCATGACACAAGTCATTTTTCCAACAATTGTTTACAGACAGACTATTTCACTTATAATTCACTGTATCACAATTCCAGTGGGTCAGAAGTTTATATACACTAAGTTGACTGTGCCTTTTAACAGCTTGGAAAATTCTAGAAAATGAAGTCATGGCTTTAGAAGCTTCTGATAGGCTAATTGACATCATTTGAGTCAATTGGAGGTGTACCTGTGGATGTATTTCAAGGCCTACCTACAGTAAGTACTGTACTCCATGCTCACCCATGACTGCGTGGTCAAGCACGCCTCCAACTCAATCATCAAGTTTGCAGACGACACAACAGCAGTAGGCTTGATTACCAACAATGACGAGACAGCTTACAGGGAGGAGGTGAGGGCTCTGGGAGTGTGGGGCCAGGAAAATAACCTCTCACTCAATGTCAACAAAACAAAGGAGATGATTGTCGACTTCAGGAAATAGTAGAGGGTGCACCCCCCTATCCACATCGATGGGACCGGTAGAGGGTGCACCCCCCTATCCACATCGATGGGACCGGTAGAGGGTGCACCCCCCTATCCACATCGATGGGACCGGTAGAGGGTGCATAATAACATTCCTTACTTATATTTGTGTGTATTGGGTATATGTTGTGAAATTGTTAGATATTACTTGTTAGATATTACTGCACTGTCAGAGCTAGAATAACAAGCATTTTTCGACACCTGCAATAACATCTACTAAACACGTGTATGTGGCCAATACAATTTGATTTTAATATGACATTTGAAATGTCTTTATTCTTTTGAAACTTATGTGAGTTGTTTACTGTCAATTTTTTAAATTGTTTATTTCACTTTTATTTATGATCTATTTCACTTACTTTGGCAATGTAATCATATGCTTCCCATGCCATTAAAGACTCTTAAATTGAATTCAGAGAGAGAGAGAGAGCAGGGTTGTACCCCGAAGTTGAATGGTAATTCAGTACGTAAGTTCCAAAATGGTGACAAATACTGTCATTACATGACTCTCCCCTGGACTAAATAAATAAAATACTAATCCCTCCCCAGACTGAAATTGAAAAAGCATGACACTCGTCCATTTTCCACCGAGAAATACAGTAATTGCGTACATTTCTGCCTGTCCCTGAAGTATAATGGATTTATACTAACGTCCAGTTGGGGGCGGTAATGCAAGATATTGGATGCCACCCACCATTAAAGCCCACTGAAGAAGAATAAATCGAATCTGGTCATTGCAAATCTTTTCCCGCATGTGAGATAATTTACAGGTTTCTCGACTCATTCCCGGACTATGAGTCTCATATGCAGGTTTCTCGACTCATTCCCGGACTATGAGAAAGGATTGAGTGACGATTCGTTTAGCAACCTTGTGACCCAGCATGACACCGTGAACAAGATTGGTCGACCGTCTGCTGGGTGAGGCGATATACTTTCCTCCATTCATTACCGAATGGGGTTCCTATATTCTCATTTCTTTAAATATCTCTACCAGGAACTCTTAAATCGAGATAGCTGTGTATTTTGCTACTGCATGGCCAGTGTGAGCCAGAATACTAACTAGCCTGCCTGTTGTTCTTTCAAATGCGATGGTCAGTGGATAAACTGGCTCTGAGTTGAACATTTGTCAGAAAACGAACTAGTAGCCAGTTGTTGTTGCCCATGGTGGAATAATATCAAACCCACAGACTCCTGAAGCACATGTGTCCCACACGAACTCCCGAGTCTAGTTATCATTTCGCTACCTAGCTAGGCTGTTTTATGACAAAACGGATGATCTGAATCAAACACTAACGTTATCTAGCCATCCTCGGCGACAATGTTATTGTGGGGCAGGAATGTAAGATTCGTGTTTTAACTTTATGTTAATTGTCATTGAAGTTGATGTTTACTATTAGGTTTCAGATCCGAAGTAAGATAAATTGTCCGCCATGTTTTGTTTCGTTTAGTCCTCAGTAACGTGAAGCACTTAAGATAACTCAACCAGTCACCCAATGGGTTTTATGTAGAGAGGTATGAATATACATGATATTGCCCCTTACTGCTGAAGGAAATCACGCCTTCCGGCAGACCTCTTGTGAACACTTAAACAAAGTAACTATACTACTGTTGACTTTTGTTTGTTTTTGTTTTTTGCAATTCAGGATATCATTTATATAACAAGTTGTCTGATAAAGGAGCAATAGCTTCCTCAATGGATCCGGTAAGTCTGGTTTCCTTTTAACAGTATAGGTCTGCTGTGTTGTATAAATGTCTAGGCCTAGTTTTCATCATCTTTGATCCTCCACATTTCTGTGTTTGGCTTAAATAACTGGACAAAAAAACATGAGGATAAAACTCGTTTTTTTTTCCTTCAGAAAAGTAACCTACTAATGTATCATGCATAGGAATCTGTGTTTCTTACTTAATTATTTATCCTTCCTCCCAAAGTGTGCACTTGTTCATCACTGATTTGAAAGTCAGATTATCCATTATATGACCAGATACTGAAAATACATCATCTCCTGTGGGGTTTATTGGCGGTTGACACTCAACGTTATGGTGCATTACGCCACCTACTGTATTAGAGTGTGGGCCAGTGACGGGGATCAAGGAACTAAATCCTATCTGCCTTCCCCGTTTCTCTTAAAGATAAATATTTGCAACTGTATCTAACAATGTTCTATTCAGTACACGTATCAAACTCAATTCCTGTACCCCTTTCTCCCTCATACTGGATCAGTCTCTCTGTTTCCCCATCATACTGCCCACACTGTATCAGTACATTCTCCACTGTCTCTGTTTCCCTATCATACTGCCCACACTGTATCAGTACATTCTCCACTGTCTCTGTTTCCCTATCATACTGCCCACACTGTATCAGTACATTCTCCACTGTCTCTGTTTCCCTATCATACTGCCCACACTGTATCAGTACATTCTCCACAGTCTCTGTTTCCTGGCAGTAATCACATCTTCCTGTTGAATGATTTCCTATCACATTTAATAACTTATGCAGCTGGCTGTGTCCTACTCTTAGCCTTGTAAGGAAAGCCTCCTCTCTTATGTCCATTCCTACCATCCTCCCCTACTTTACTCTGTACCTGGAGTAGGGGTGGCAGGTAGCCTAGTGGTTTAGAGCGTTGGGCCAGTAACCTGAGCCGACTAGGTGAAAAAATCTGTTTGTGTGCCTTTGAGCAACTTAACCCTAATTGCTCCTGTAAGTCGCTCTAGATAAGTGTCTGCTAAATGACTAAAATATAAACAATGAATAGAGGCCTGCCCTTATTGTCACTGCTCCACTGCTCCTGCCATCTCTGCACCACCACTGCCCATATCATTCCCTCAGCCTCTGCTTTGCTCATTGGCACCTCCACTTCCTGTCTCCTAAGGGCCTGTTTAGCTAGCACATCTACTTCCTCATTCCCTTCCACCCCCACATGGGCCGGGACCCAAGCAAAGCTTATATGGACACCTATAGTGGGGAGAACAAGTATTTGATATACTGTCAATAAGCATGTTTTCCTACTTACAAAGCATGTAGAGGTCTGGAATATTTATCATAGGTACACTTCAACTGTGAGAGACGGAATCTAAAACAAAAATCAAGAGAATCACATTGTATGATTTTTAAGTAATTCATTTGAATTCTCCCCACTGTATCTGTCTCACCTGGGCATGAATTTGAATTCCCTCATGTAGTGCTCCTTGTCTGCTATGTGAGCTAAATGATTGCAGACTCATCAATGCAGCACATGAGTCAGAACATATAACTACACTGTCTGGTTTTACTTCTTCTGCCCACTGCAGTACGGCCATCAGCTCTGCCATGTACACAGCCAGGTGGTCTGTAATACGTCTCCTGACAGCCACCTCACTTTCCTGTTCAACAAAGGCTGGTCCAGTCTGACCTGTCCTTGGGTCTTTTGATCCATCTGTATATTGGGGCGACAGGGTAGCCTAGTGGTTAGTGTTGGACTTGTAACCGGAACCGGTTGCAAGTTCAAATCCCTGACTTGACAAGGTACAACTCTGTCGTTCTGCCCCTGAACAGACAGTTAACCCACTGTTCCTAGGCCGTCATTGAAAATAATAATTTGTTCTTAACTGACTTGCATAGTTAAATAAAGATTAAAAACAAATATATGGGGAAAAAAATACAATATAATACATATGGTGGAAACTAGCCCATGCCTCCACCAACCCAATACTATTAGATTAGTAGGAAGTTGTGAACGATTGAACATTTAAGCAAAAAGTTGATATTCTAGAGATACACCCAAATTAGAGGTGTGGACTAAATTAATAAAATATTTGGTTTAATGATACTGTTTAATATTTATTGTGGCCAACAGGACAAAGCTATTCCGTTCCCCTCCACCCTCCCGGAGTCCCCAGGTCAAACGTCTCCCGGGACCGCTTTACTGCTGGGTCTGGTTGACTGCAGGAAAACACCGGGGCAGAGAGGAGAAGAAGAAGAGAAGGAAGATGGAGATTTCATTTCATTAAGTAAGAACCATTGTGTGTAGATTAGACTACAGTCTGCTTCTGAAACGATAGCGCAGTTACTCCTTTTGCTGAGTTCACTGTATTCTACATTGCTCTCCTTTACTGTTTTGTTGGTATGGACATTAGCACATTTAACATGATCCCAATTTTAGCTTCAAGATGGCGGTGATTGTAGATTTATTGGAACATTGTTCAATGTCGCGCACCGTAGTTTCAGAACTCAGTGGATAGTGCTAAAACAGTGACGTCATATCAGAATCCTGCCATCTTTATGCACTTTAGTCATTAATTGATCAATTATATATGAAAATATCTGGGTCATTCCACCCATTTTTAAATGTGTAAAAAATGCACCTAATTTTACCATTCTGTAATAGAGAGCACATGTTCAACTTCATAAAAAACAAGACATTGAATAAAAATATGACTACACTAAGAGCCAATGTGCCAAATAAAGTAACAGGGTTGGCCGTAACAGGGGACAACTGAAAACAACAGAACCACCAGATTACATGGGTAAAACGGTCCTTTAAATCAGCCATGAATCTGCTTGTGACGGGGGGAATGGAAGCTAGTATTGTGCAACAGGAAGTAGTAATTGAATGCAGTCTTAACATAAAAAGTTATTGTTAAAACATCTCTATCATGTCTGTGTCTGGATAGAGGGGTTGAGATGCTCAGTTTCCCACCACAAAATAGCAGTAAATCGATAGAGTAGAACCACCTGCTTTTACTCTGATTTGACTATTAGATGTTCAATGTTTCTTTTGAAAACCTTTTTTTTTTTTTTTTTAAAGAATAGTTTCACCATATTAAAACAAGAGTTCAGTTCATGTAACAGGGTAGACCTTTAAAATGAGGGACAGATGTAAATTAATTACTAATCACATCCATAATAACCTTCAGAAAGGACTTTGTCAAAGCAACAAAATAACTAGTGCTTTACAATGAGTATGTTTACATGTGTTAGGTTCTGAACAAACAGAGTAAAAACTCATAACTTGGAAAGGCTCAATCCAAGATTCTTCACCCACTGGGTCATACAGCTGCAAAGACATGATTACACAAGCACATATATTTATATCCTCCTACTAGGCGGAGTCAACTCCTTGCACATCTAAAACAGCCAATACATTTCTGTTGCTCGGCAGGAACTTAATTGGTTCCTCTCATTGGTGTTGTCATGGCCTTGCCTGATGCTAGAACCTTGGTGGGCGTGGAAGTATATGTGTCAAGTAGGACTGTTTCTTCTCACTTCATCGGCCTACCCCCAAATTCCTCGCTCCTCTCTAATCCACAGCTGTCCAATTTATCAGTGACTGAAACCAGACTGTTGCCCT
This sequence comes from Oncorhynchus tshawytscha, assembly GCF_018296145.1. Taxonomy (NCBI): domain Eukaryota; kingdom Metazoa; phylum Chordata; class Actinopteri; order Salmoniformes; family Salmonidae; genus Oncorhynchus; species Oncorhynchus tshawytscha. Next base: position 33,677 of record NW_024609634.1, on the reverse strand, counting down.
TTGCCTCTCTCCTTAGGAAATAACATGTTTTGAGAGTGTTAACTTTCTGCACTCCCCCTTGTCTCACTCAGTAACTTTCCATACACTTAGTTCCTATCCACCCTCCATTGACCCCAACATATACATTCCTTCTACATGCAAGGTAATCAACAAGTTCTAGTATGGTAACATGAATAGGTATATTTCAAGCAAGAATCCAACACATCCACAATCATAATTTGACATTAAACTAGTTGTGACAGTAGGCCGAGTATGGCATTAGTCACCTAAACACCTTACTCTGCTTATCTTAATTGGCTTAAGTTGACAATCAAAGTGACGCTGTTAAAAATACCTGGTTTTCTGAGCAATTTTTAAAATGTATTAGGCCACGTAAAGGCCTTCATCAGATTCATAGAGGCATATTTAATCTGCACATGTTCTAGCACAAGCAGCGCAAGCTTCCTCCTTTTGCTCGAGTGCAGTGAGTTCAGGGAAACTGAAAGTACACATCTTAGAAATAGTTTTCACATACAAACTTAATGTCTGAAATCGGAATCAAATATGGTAATCAAAAATAACATGGACGCTGTGGTAGTACGTTTATTTTGATTGCCAATTTTCAGCATTTATCAAAGTCCCATCAGGTAGCCTGATTTCAGATGTCCATGCTATTCAATATCTTTCTTTCACAGGGGACAGCCCTAACCGTTGCTCTCTCAGCGGGAGAGGCTTGTCATCTGGGGAGCCTCGACAACATTGTGATGCTGACAAGACAGAGAAGAGTCTCTCCAGATCAGGACGTTTCAATAAACACCGGCACAGAGGTATAGGGAAGAAACCTCACCACTGCTGCTTTGACTGTGGGAAGAGTTTTGCTAAACAGAGGGAATTTATCATTTACCAGCAGTGTAACACTGGAGAGAAACCGTACCACTGTTCTCAGTGCGGGAAGAGTTCAGCTGCATCTAAAACCTTAAAATCTCAGAGAATTCATACAGGGGAGAGGCCTTACCCCTGCTTTGATTGTGGGATGACCTTCAGTCAATCAAGGGCCCTGACAACACACCAACGCATACACACAGGAGAGAAGCCTTACAGCTGTGATCAGTGTGGGAAGAGCTTCAGGAACTCAGGACACCTGACTAGACACAAACACATACACACAGGAGAGAAGCCTTACAGCTGTGATCAGTGTGGGAAGAGCTTCCAGAAGTCAGGAGACCTGACTAGACACCAACGCATACACACAGGAGAGAAGCCTTACAGCTGTGATCAGTGTGGAAAGAGCTTCAATCAATCAGGAGATCTGACAACACACCAACGCATACACACAGGAGAGAAGCCTTATAGCTGTGATCAGTGTGGGAAGAGCTTCAAGAACTCAGGACACCTGATTCGTCACAAACGCATACACACAGGAGAGAAGCCTTATAGCTGTGAAGAGTGTGGGAAGAGCTTTTCACTGTCCGGAACTCTGACTACACACAAACGCATACACACAGGAGAGAAGCCTTATAGCTGTGATCAGTGTGGGAAGAGCTTCAATCATTCAGGTTCCCTGATTACACATCAATACATACACACAGGAGAGAAGCCTTATAGCTGTGATCAGTGTGGGAAGAGCTTCAATCATTCAGGAAATCTGACTACACACAAACGCATACATACAGGAGAGAAGCCTTATATCTGTATTCAGTGTGGGAAGAGCTTCAGGAAGTCAGGACACCTGACTGAACACCAGTGCAAACACACAGGAGAGACGTATTATAGCTGTGATCAGTGTGGGAAGAGCTTCAATCAATTAGGAGACCTGACTAAACACCAACGCATACACACAGGAGAGAAGCCTTATAGCTGTGATCAGTGTGGGAAGAGCTTCAATCATTCAGGATCCCTGACTCTACACCAACGCATACACACAGGAGAGAAGCCTTATAGCTGTGATCAGTGTGGGAAGGGTTTTGCAATCAAGATTCCACCCTGACTGCACACCAACGCATACACACAGGAGAGAAGCCTTATAGCTGTGGTCAGTGTGGGAAGAGCTTCAATCAATCAGGATACCTAACTATACACCAACGAATACACACAGGAGAGAAGCCTTATAGCTGTGATCAGTGTGGGAAGGGTTTTGCTCAAGATTCCACCCTGACTGCACACCAACGCATACACACAGGAGAGAAGCCTTATAGCTGTGATCAGTGTGGGAAGAGCTTCAATCAATCAGGATACCTAACTATACACCAACGAATACACACAGGAGAGAAGCCTTATAGCTGTGATCAGTGTGGGAAGGGTTTTGCTCAAGATTCCACCCTGACTGCACACCAACGCATACACACAGGAGAGAAGCCTTATAGCTGTGATCAGTGTGGGAAGAGCTTCAATCAATCAGGATCCCTAACTATACACCAACGAATACACACTGGAGAGAGACCTTATAGCTGTGATCAGTGTGGGAAGAGTTTTGCTCTAGATTTCAATCTGACAACACACCAGCGAATACACACTGGAGAGAAACCTTACTCCTGTCTATGTGGAAAGAGCTTTGCTCATTCAGGGTCACTGAAAAAACACCAGAAATCACAAACATGTTTTCTTTCATCTCCCTCCTCTCCGGCACCGGTTCCAGATCCCTAAATACAGTTTCAATAGAAAACATCTTGTATAGAGTCATCCATTTCCCATTCTCTAACTAAGTCTGATTACCATGGTAACATGTGTCGCATAATATGCAGCTCTGGATCAATATGTATCAAGCGTCTTGGAGTAGGAGTTCTGTGTGGGGGGGAGTAGGAGTGGTGTGTGTGGTGTGGTGTGGTGTGGGGTGGGGGGGGTTCAGAGCTGTATCTTATTTCATCAACTCCTGTTATCCATTAAATAACTGTATAATGTAGAATAATGTTTCAACAATACTCTGTGTGTATTCATGTATTCAATAGATTCATAATTAAATCCATTATCTGATCAACTTCTGCTTATCACATTAATTTTAAAATGTACTTTTAAAATCTATAACAATTCATTTTTTTACAAGGAGCATAGGCCTCTTGTATAATTTTTGTTGGTCCTAAAGATGTTAACATTTCTTTTTAAAACCCTTCATCAGGTTTTACTGTCGCTTATGAGACATAAGGAAGTGTGGTCAAAAATACTATTAGTGTGGTCAAATGATGTTGTTGCATTTGTTTTCAATGATTTTAATGGACCCAAATTAGAGGTGTGGACTAAATTAATAAAATATTTGGTTTAATGATACTGTTTAATATTTATTGTGGCCAACAGGACAAAGCTATTCCGTTCCCCTCCACCCTCCCGGAATCAGGTTTTACTGTCGCTTATGAGACATAAGGAAGTGTGGTCAAAAATACTATTAGTGTGGTCAAATGATGTTGTTGCATTTGTTTTCAATGATTTTAATGGGTATATCTTTCAACTTTCCTTGTTGTACAGAACCAGTCAAAAGTTTGTCCTTAATCATTACAGGGTTTTTCTTTATTTGACTGTTTTCTACATTGTAGAATAATAATAATAGTGAAGACATCAAAACTATGAAATAACACATATGGAATAATGTAGTAAGCAAAATATATGTTCAATTTTTCAAGGTAGCCACCCTGTGCCTTGATGACAGCTTTGCACACTCTTGGTATAATCTCAACCAACTTCATGAGGTAGTGACCTGGAATGCTTTTCCAACATTCTTGAAGGAGATGTCGTGGAGGATCGTTACAAAATATAACACTTACAACAACTTGTGAATTCAATATAGGCTTTTAATACAAACATATCAGAAGCCTAGATGGTCCACGGAACACACACTTGTCCAGAGCACTGGCTCTGATTTATACACATACAACATATGAGTCCATCCCACATGCAAATTAAGTTATTTCCCTCAGTCCATCTGCCACCATTATATCCCAATCTGTGCATCCTGCTTGTTCAGCTCGATAACGCCCATATCTGCTTTCAGTCAAGTTATAATGGTGACAGGACCTCTTCATGTCACAAAAATAATACATGCCCATCTTATCCTATGGGCCCCTTATGTTTGGCTTGTCCTTATTAGGACTAGTAGACTTTGTGTCTCTTCTGTTCATGTCCTAAAAATATATGCCCTATGTCTATAGTCCATCAGTTGGTCATTTGGCTGACCCCCTCCTTTGTATGTCCCTCTGACCTTGGTATGTCCAGCTGTCCTATGCTCTCATGGCCTTACTTTGGCTTCCTGTCCTATACAATAGACAATGCATTTTACCAGAATGGCAAATGCACTCGTAAGTGTATCTTTCTCTTGTGGTACAGTATTATGTTTCTTCCTATATGTACATCTTGCTCCCACAGAGTTCCCACATATGCTGAGCCCTTTTTGGCAGCTTTTCCTTCACTCTGCGGTCCAGCTCATCCCAAACCATCTCAGTTGGGTTGAGATCTGGTGATTGTAGATGCCAGGTCATCTGATGCAGCACTCCATCACTCTCATTCTTGGTCAAATAGCCCTTACACAGCCTGGAGGTGTGTTTTGGGTCATTGTCCTGTTGAAAAACAATGATAGTCCCACTAAGCGCAAACCAGATGGGATGGCGTATTGCTGCAGAATGCTGTGGTAGCCATGCTGGTTAAGTGTGCACCTTGAATTCTAAATAAATCACAGACAGTGTCACCAGCAAAGCACCACCACACCATAACACCTCCCTGTTTCACGGTGGGATCCACACATGCAGAGATCATCTGTTCACCTATTCAGAGGGGTTGGGTTAAATGTAGAAGACACATTTCAGTTGAATACATTCTGTTGGACAACTGACTAGGTATCCCCCTTTCCCTTATTCCACGTCTCACAATGATGTTTGGAACCAAAAACCCAAATCTGGACTCATCAGACCAAAGAACAGATTTCCACCGGTCTAATGTCCATTGCTCGTGTTTCTTGGCCCAAGCAAGTCTCTAATTCTTATTCGTGTCCTTTAGTAGTGGTTTCTTGCCTGCAATTCGACCATGAAGGTCTGATTCACACAGTCTCCTCTGAACAGTTGATGTTGAGATGTGTCTGTTACTTGAACTCTGAAGCATTTATTTGGGCTGCAATTTGAGGTGCAGTTAATTACCGATTTCTGAGTCTGGTACCTCTAATGAACTTATCCTCTGCAGCAGAGGTAACTCTTTCCTGTGGCGGTCCTCAAGAGTGCCAGTTTCATCATAGCGCTCAATGGTTTTTGTGATTGTACTCTCCGGATTGAATGTCTTAAAGTCATGATGGACTGTCGTTTCTCTTTGCTTATTTGAGCTGTTCTTGCCATAATATAGACTTGGTATTTTACCAAATAGGACTGTCTTCTGTATAGCAACCCTCAAAAGTTGTCGGGATGTCACGTGTCCTACTTTTGCCAATACACACCTAACAACCAACTCGTTACGAACTGTATATATGATCAAATAAGCCAGAAGCCAGATTTTGGGCCCAGTTATCCCTCTTGCTTCTCCTCTTCTTCACTGTTTGATAGGAAATGACTGGGCGGCAGGGTAGCCTAGTGGTTAGAGCGTTGGACTAGTAACCGAAAGGTTGCATGTTCGAATCCGTTCTGCCCCTGAACAGGCAGTTAACCCACTGTTCCTAGGCCGTCATTGAAAATAAGAATTTGTTCTTAACTGACTTGCCTAGTAAAATAAAAAAATATGAAATATGGTGGAAACTAGTGCATGCCTCCACCAGCCAATGCTCTTAGATTTGCGGGTCGTTTTGAACGAGTGAACATTAAAGGAACAAGAGATATTCGAGGGATGCACCCAAACCCGAGGTTAAGACTCATTTTAAATTCCTTATATTAGGCAAAGCAGACAGTACCATTTTCTTATTTTTTAAATTTACAGATAGCCAGGGGCTCAATCCAACACTCAGACATCATTTACAAACAAAGCATTTGTGTCTAGTCAGTCCACCAGATCGGAGGCAGTAGGGATGACCAGGCATGTTCTCTTGATAAATATGTGAATTGGACAATTTTCCTGTCCTGCTAAGCATTCAAAATGTAATGAGTACTTTTGGGTATCAGGAAAATGTATGGAGTAAAAAGTACATTATATTCTTTAGCGATGTAGTGAAGTAAAAGTTGTAAAAAATATGAATAGTAAAGTACAGATACACAAGAAAACGACTTATGTAGTGCTTTAAGTATTTTTACTTCAGTACTTCACACCACTGGTAACCAAATAACTAGGGCTTTACATGCACACTAATAATTTCCTATTAAACTGATTATGGCAGTAGGCTAAGTGTGTCATTAGTCATGTAAACATCTTACTCTGCTGATCTTAATTGGTGTAAGGTCATAACCGAAGTAAGCATACGCCTTTAAAAACACCTGGTTTTCTGAGAATTCTTTAGAATTATTAGGACATGTAAACACTTTAATCAGAGTTATAGAGGTGTATTTAATCCGCAGGGGGTGAGACAGGGATGCAGCTTAAGCCCCACCCTCTTCAACATATATGTCAACAAATTGGCGCGGGCACTAGAACAGTCTGCAGCACCTGGCCTCACCCTACTAAAATCTGAAGTCAAATGTCTACTGTTTGTTGATGATCTGGTGCTTCCGACCCCAACCAAGGAGGAACTACAGCAGCATCTAGATCTTCTGCACAGATTCTGTCAGACCCGGACCCTGAAAGTAAATCTCAGTAAGACAAAAATAATGGTGTTCCAAAAAAGGTCCAGTTGCCAGGACCACTAATACAACTTCCATCTAGATACCATTGCCCTAGAGCACACAAAAACTATACATATCTCAGCCTAAACATCAGCGCTACAGGTAACTTCCACAAAGCTGTGAACGATCTGAGAGACAAGGCAAGAAGGGCCTTCTATGCCATCAAAAGGAACACACATTTTGACATACCAATTAGGATCTGTTTAGAACCCCTTGCCCTTTATGGTTGTGAGGTCTGGGGTCCGCTCACCAACCAATATTTCACTAAATGGCACAAACATCAAATTGAGACTCTGCATGCAGAATTCTGCAAAAATATCCCCTGTGTACAATGTAAAACACCAAATAATGCCTGCATAGCAGAATTAGGCCAATAACCACTAATTATCTAAATCCAGTAAAGACCTATTAAATTCTACAACAACCTAAAAGGAAGCGATTCCCAGACCTGCAGAGAAATTCATCTGGAGAAGAGCCCCCTAAGCAAGCTGGTCCTGGGCCTCTGTTCACAAACAGGCCCCACAGAGCCCCAGGACAGAAACACAATTATACCTAACCAAATTATGAGAAAAGAAAAATATATTTCCTTGACATATTGGAAAGAATTTACAAAACTATGCAAACTAGAATGCTATTTGGCCCTAAACAGAGAGTACACAGTGGCAGAATACCTGACCACTGTGACTGACCCAAAATTAAGGAAATCTTTGACTATGTACAGACTCAGTGAGCATAGGCTGGCAATTGAGAAAGGCTGCCGTAGGCAGACCAGGCTCTCGAGAAAAACATGCTGTGCACACTGCCCACAAAATGAGGTGGAAACTGAGCTGTACTTCCTAACCTCCTGCCCAATGTATGACCATAGAGACACATATTTCCCTCAGATTAAACAGACCCACAACGAATTCGAAAACAAATCCAATTTTGATAAATTGCCATATCTATTGGGTAAAATACCACGGTGTGCAATCACAGTAGCAATATTTGTTACCTGTTGCCACAAGAAAAGGGCACACACAAAGAACAAACACCATTGTAAATAACACCTATATTTCTTTATTTTCCCTTTTTCTACTTTAACTATTTGCACTTCTCACTCAATGTCAACAAAACAAAGGAGATGATTGTGGACAGAAGAGTACAGTAAGTACTGTCAAGCACACCTCCAACTCAATCACCAAGTTTGCAGACAACACAACAGTAGTAGGCTTGATTACCAACAATGACGAGACAGCTTACAGGGAGGAGGTGAGGGCTCTGGGAGTGTGGGGCCAGGAAAATAACCTCTCACTCAATGTCAACAAAACAAAGGAGATGATTGTCGACTTCAGGAAATAGTAGAGGGTGCACCCCCCTATCCACATCGATGGGACCGGTAGAGGGTGCACCCCCCTATCCACATCGATGGGACCGGTAGAGGGTGCACCCGATGGGACCGGTAGAGGGTGCACCCCCCTATCCACATCGATGGGACCGGTAGAGGGTGCACCCCCCTATCCACATCGATGGGACCGTAGTGGAGAAGGTGGAACCCTTCAAGTTACTTGGTGTACACATCACTAACAAACTGAAAAGGTCAGCACTGGTGCATCAAAGCTAGGACCGAGAGACTGAAAAACAGCTTCTATCTCAAGGCCATCAGAATGTTAAACAGCCATCATTAGCACATTAGAGGCTCCTGCCTATAGACATAGCCTAGAAATCACTGGCCACTTTAAGAAATGGATCATTAGTCACTTTGATAATGTTTACATATTTTGCATTACTCATCTCATATGTATATACAGTATTCTATACTTTTCTATTGTATCTTAGTTCAATCTGCTCTGACATCACTCGTCAATATATGTATATATTCTTAATTCCATTCCTTACTTATATTTGTGTGTATTGGGTATATGTTGTGAAATTGTTAGATATTACTGCACTGTCAGAGCTAGAATAACAAGCATTTTTCGACACCTGCAATAACATCTACTAAACACGTGTATGTGACCAATACAATTTGATTTTAATATGACATTTGAAATGTCTTTATTCTTTTGAAACTTATGTGAGTTGTTTACTGTCAATTTTTTAAATTGTTTATTTCACTTTTATTTATGATCTATTTCACTTACTTTGGCAATGTAATCATATGCTTCCCATGCCATTAAAGACTCTTAAATTGAATTCAGAGAGAGAGAGAGAGAGAGAGAGCAGGGTTGTACCACGAAGTTGAATGGTAATTCAGTACGTAAGTTCCAAAATGGTGACAAATACTGTCATTACATGACTCTCCCCTGGACTAAATAAATAAAATACTAATCCCTCCCCAGACTGAAATTGAAAAAGCATGACACTCGTCCATTTTCCACCGAGAAATACAGTAATTGCGTACATTTCTGCCTGTCCCTGAAGTATAATGGATTTATACTAACGTCCAGTTGGGGGCGGTAATGCAAGATATTGGATGCCACCCACCATTAAAGCCCACTGAAGAAGAATAAATCGAATCTGGTCATTGCAAATCTTTTCCCGCATGTGAGATAATTTACTTGTTCTCTGTAATATCGTATAGATTTGGAATCGGGACATTATTTACTGCGGAGGAAAATATGCAGGTTTCTCGACTCATTCCCTGACTATGAGAAAGGCTTGAGTGACGATTCGTTTAGCAACCTTGTGACCCAGCATGACACCGTGAACAAGATTGGTCGACCGTCTGCTGGGTGAGGCGATATACGTTCCTCCATTCATTACCGAATGGGGTTCCTATATTCTCATTTCTTTAAATATCTCTACCAGGAACTCTTAAATCGAGATAGCTGTGTATTTTGCTACTGCATGGCCAGTGTGAGCCAGAATACTAACTAGCCAGCCTGTTGTTCTTTCAAATGCGATGGTCAGTGGATAAACTGGCTCTGAGTTGAACATTTGTCAGAAAACGAACTAGTAGCCAGTTGTTGTTGCCCATGGTGGAATAATATCAAACCCACAGACTCCTGAAGCACATATGTCCCACACGAACTCCCGAGTCTAGTTATCATTTCGCTACCTAGCTAGGCTGTTTTATGACAAAACGGATGATCTGAATCAAACACTAACGTTATCTAGCCATCCTCGGCGACAATGTTATTGTGGGGCAGGAATGTAAGATTCGTGTTTTAACTTTATGTTAATTGTCATTGAAGTTGATGTTTACTATTAGGTTTCAGATCCGAAGTAAGATAAATTGTCCGCCATGTTTTGTTTCGTTTAGGCCTCAGTAACGTGAAGCACTTAAGATAACTCAACCAGTCACCCAATGGGTTTTATGTAGAGAGGTATGAATATACATGATATTGCCCCTTACTGCTGAAGGAAATCAAGCCTTCCGGCAGACCTCTTGTGAACACTTAAACAAAGTAACTATACTACTGTTGACTTTTGTTTTTTGTTTTGTTTTTTTTGCAATTCAGGATATCATTTATATAACAAGTTGTCTGATAAAGGAGCAATAGCTTCCTCAATGGATCCGGTAAGTCTGGTTTCCTTTTAACAGTATAGGTCTGCTGTGTTGTATAAATGTCTAGGCCTAGTTTTCATCATCTTTGATCCTCCACATTTCTGTGTTTGGCTTAAATAACTGGACAAAAAAACATGAGGATAAAACTCGTTTTTTTTTTCCTTCAGAAAAGTAACCTACTAATGTATCATGCATAGGAATCTGTGTTTCTTACTTAATTATTTATCCTTCCTCCCAAAGTGTGCAATTGTTCATCACTGATTTGAAAGTCAGATGATCCATTATATGACCAGATACTGAAAATACATCATCTCCTGTGGGGTTTATTGGTGGTTGACACTCAACGTTATGGTGCATTACGCCACCTACTGTATTGGAGTGTGGGCCAGTGACAGGGATCAAGGAACTAAATCCTATCTGCCTAACCCGTTTCTCTTAAAGATAAATATTTGCAACTGTATCTAACAATGTTCTACTCAGTACACGTATCAAACTCAATTCCTGTACCCCTTTCTCCCTCATACTGGATCAGTCTCTCTGTTTCCCCATCATACTGCACACACTGTATCAGTACATTCTCCACTGTCTCTGTTTCCCTATCATACTGCCCACACTGTATCAGTACATTCTCCACTGTCTCTGTTTCCCTATCATACTGCCCACACTGTATCAGTACATTCTCCACTGTCTCTGTTTCCCCATCATACTGCCCACACTGTATCAGTACATTCTCCACTGTCTCTGTTTCCCTATCATACTGCCCACACTGTATCAGTACATTCTCCACTGTCTCTGTTTCCTGGCAGTAATCACATCTTCCTGTTGAATGATTTCCTATCACATTTAATCACTTATTCAGCTGGCTGTGTCCTACTCTTAGCCTTGTCCATTCCTACCATCCTCCCCTACTTTACTCTGTACCTGGAATAGGGGTGGCAGGTAGCCTAGTGGTTTAGAGCGTTGGGCCAGTAACCCGAGCCGACTAGGTGAAAAAATCTGTTTGTGTGCCTCTGAGCAACTTAACCTAATTGCTCCTGTAAGTCGCTCTAGATAAGAGTTTCTGCTAAATGACTAAAATATAAACAATGAATAGAGGCCTGCCCTTATTGTCACTGCTCCACTGCTCCTGCCATCTCTGCACCACCACAGTGAATAGAGGCCTGCCCTTATTGTCACTGCTCCACTGCTCCTGCCATCTCTGCACCACCACTGCCCATATCATTCCCTCAGCCTCTGCTTTGCTCATTGGCACCTCCACTTCCTGTCTCCTAAGGGCCTGTTTAGCTAGCACATCTACTTCCTCATTCCCTTCCACCCCCACATGGGCCGGGACCCAAGCAAAGCTTATATGGACACCTATAGTGGGGAGAACAAGTATTTGATATACTGTCAATTATGCATGTTTTCCTACTTACAAAGCATGTAGAGGTCTGGAATATTTATCATAGGTACACTTCAACTGTGAGAGACGGAATCTAAAACAAAAATCAAGAGAATCACATTGTATGATTTTTAAGTAATTCATTTGAATTCTCCCCACTGTATCTGTCTCACCTGGGCATGAATTTGAATTCCCTCATGTAGTGCTCCTTGTCTGCTATGTGAGCTAAATGATTGCAGACTCATCAATGCAGCACATGAGTCAGAACATATAACTACACTGTCTGGTTTTACTTCTTCTGCCCACTGCAGTACGGTCATCAGCTCTGCCATGTACACAGCCAGGTGGTCTGTAATACGTCTCCTGACAGCCACCTCACTTTCCTGTTCAACAAAGGCTGGTCCAGTCTGACCTGTCCTTGGGTCTTTTGATCCATCTGTATATTGGGGCGACAGGGTAGCCTAGTGGTTAGTGTTGGACTTGTAACCGGAACCGGTTGCAAGTTCAAATCCCTGACTTGACAAGGTACAACTCTGTCGTTCTGCCCCTAAAAAGACAGTTAAACCACTGTTCCTAGACCAGTTAACGCGACCAGTGACGCTGTTCCCTAGACCAGTTAACCCACTGTTCCTAGGCCGTCATTGAAAATAAGAATTTGTTCTTAACTGACTTGCCTAGTAAAATAAAGGTTAAAAACAAATATATGGGGAAAAAAATACAAGTCGTTTTGAAAGGTAATGACTGGTATAATACATATGGTGGAAACTAGCCCATGCCTCCACCAACCCAATACTATTAGATTAGTAGGAAGTTGTGAACGATTGAACATTTAAGCAAAAAGTTGATATTCTAGGGATACACCCAAATTAGAGGTGTGGACTAAATTAATAAAATATTTGGTTTAATGATACTGTTTAATATTTATTGTGGCCAACAGGACAAAGCTATTCCGTTCCCCTCCACCCTCCCGGAGTCCCCAGGTCAAACGTCTCCCGGGACCGCTTTACTGCTGGGTCTGGTTGACTGCAGGAAAACACCAGGGCAGAGAGGAGAAGAAGAAGAGAAGGAAGATGGAGATTTGATTTCATTAAGTAAGAACCATGGTGTGTAGATTAGACTACAGTCTGCTTCTGAAACGATAGCGCAGTTACTCCTTTTGCTGAGTTCACTGTATTCTACATTGCTCTCCTTTACTGTTTTGTTGGTATGGACATTAGCACATTTAACATGATCCCAATTTTAGCTTCAAGATGGCGGTGATTGTAGATTTATTGGAACATTGTTCAATGTCGCGCACCGTAGTTTCAGAACTCAGTGGATAGTGCTAAAACAGTGACGTCATATCAGAATCCTGCCATCTTTATGCACTTTAGTCATTAATTGATCAATTATATATGAAAATATCTGGGTCATTCCACCCATTTTTAAATGTGTAAAAAATGCACCTAATTTTACCATTCTGTAATAAAGAGCACATGTTCAACTTCATAAAAAACAAGACATTGGCACTTAGTGTAGTCATATTTTTATTCAATGTGCCAAATAAAGTAACAGGGTTGGCCGTAACAGGGGACTACTGAAAACAACAGAACCACCAGATTACATGGGTAAAACGGTCCTTTAAATCAGCCATGAATCTGCTTGTGACGGGGGGAATGGAAGCTAGTATTGTGCAACAGGAAGTAGTAATTGAATGCAGTCTTAACATAAAAAGTTATTGTTAAAACATCTCTATCATGTCTGTGTCTGGATAGAGGGGTTGAGATGCTCAGTTTCCCACCACAAAATAGCAGTAAATCGATAGAGTAGAACCACCTGCTTTTACTCTGATTTGACTATTAGATGTTCAATGTTTCTTTTGAAAACCTTTTTTTTTTTTAAAGAATAGTTTCACCATATTAAAACAAGAGTTCAGTTCATGTAACAGGGTAGACCTTTAAAATGAGGGACAGATGTAAATTAATTACTAATCACATCCATAATAACCTTCAGAAAGGACTTTGTCAAAGCAACAAAATAACTAGTGCTTTACAATGAGTATGTTTACATGTGTTAGGTTCTGAACAAACAGAGTAAAAACTCATAACTTGGAAAGGCTCAATCCAAGATTCTTCACCCACTGGGTCATACAGCTGCAAAGACATGATTACACAAGCACATATATTTATATCCTCCTACTAGGCGGAGTCAACTCCTTGCACATCTAAAACAGCCAATACATTTCTGTTGCTCGGCAGGAACTTAATTGGTTCCTCTCATTGGTGTTGTCATGGCCTTGCCTGATGCTAGAACCTTGGTGGGCGTGGAAGTATATGTGTCAAGTAGGACTGTTTCTTCTCACTTCATCGGCCTACCCCCAAATTCCTCGCTCCTCTCTAATCCACAGCTGTCCAATTTATCAGTGACTGAAACCAGACTGTTGCCCTTTGCCTCTCTCCTTAGGAAATAACATGTTTTGAGAGTGTTAACTTTCTGCACTCCCCCTTGTCTCACTCAGTAACTTTCCATACACTTAGTTCCTATCCACCCTCCATTGACCCCAACATATACATTCCTTCTACATGCAAGGTAATCAACAAGTTCTAGTATGGTAACATGAATAGGTATATTTCAAGCAAGAATCCAACACATCCACAATCATAATTTGACATTAAACTAGTTGTGGCAGTAGGCCGAGTATGGCATTAGTCACCTAAACACCTTACTCTGCTTATCTTAATTGGCTTAAGTTGACAATCAAGTGACGCTGTTAAAAACACCTGGTTTTCTGAGCAATTTTTAAAATGTATTAGGCCACAAAGGCCTTCATCAGATTCATAGAGGCATATTTAATCTGCACATGTTCTAGCACAAGCAGCGCAAGCTTCCTCCTTTTGCTCGAGTGCAGTGAGTTCAGGGAAACTGAAAGTACACATCTTAGAAATAGTTTTCACATACAAACTTAATATGTCCGAAATCAGAATCAAATATGCTTCTAAAAGATAATATGGTCACTGTGGTAGTACATTTATTTTGATTGCCAATTTTCAGCATTTATCAAAGTCCCATCAGGTAGCCTGATTTCAGATGTCCATGCTATTCAATATCTTTCTTTCACAGGGGACAGCCCTGACCGTTGCTCTCTCAGCGGGAGAGGCTTGTCATCTGGGGAGCCTCGACAACATCGTGATGCTGACAAGACAGAGAAGAGTCTCTCCAGATCAGGACGTTTCAATAAACACCGGCATAGAGGTATAGGGAAGAAACCTCACCACTGCTGCTTTGACTGGGGGAAGAGTTTTGCTAAACAGAGGGAATTGATCATTTACCAGCAGTGTAACACTGGAGAGAAACCGTACCACTGCTCTCAGTGCGGGAAGAGTTTAGCTGCATCTAAAACCTTAAAATCTCAGAGAATTCATACAGGGAGAGGCCTTACCCCTGCTTTGATTGTGGGATGACCTTCAGTCAATCAAGGGCCCTGACAACACACCAACGCATACACACAGGAGAGAAGCCTTACAGCTGTGATCAGTGTGGGAAGAGCTTCAGGAACTCAGGACACTTGACTAGACACAAACACATACACACAGGAGAGAAGCCTTACAGCTGTGATCAGTGTGGGAAGAGCTTCCGGAAGTCAGGACACCTGACTAGACACCAACGCATACACACAGGAGAGAAGCCTTACAGCTGTGATCAGTGTGGAAAGAGCTTCAATCAATCAGGAGATCTGACAACACACCAACGCATACACACAGGAGAGAAGCCTTATAGCTGTGATCAGTGTGGGAAGAGCTTCAAGAACTCAGGACACCTGACTAGTCACAAACGCATACACACAGGAGAGAAGCCTTATAGCTGTGAAGAGTGTGGGAAGAGCTTTTCACTGTCCGGAACTCTGACTACACACAAACGCATACACACAGGAGAGAAGCCTTATAGCTGTGATCAGTGTGGGAAGAGCTTCAATCATTCAGGATCCCTGATTACACATCAATACATACACACAGGAGAGAAGCCTTATAGCTGTGATCAGTGTGGGAAGAGCTTCAATCATTCAGGAAATCTGACTTCACACCAACGCATACATACAGGAGAGAAGCCTTATATCTGTATTCAGTGTGGGAAGAGCTTCAGGAAGTCAGGACACCTGACTGAACACCAGTGCAAACACACAGGAGAGACATATTATAGCTGTGATCAGTGTGGGAAGAGCTTCAATCAATTAGGAGACCTGACTAAACACCAACGCATACACACAGGAGAGAAGCCTTATAGCTGTGATCAGTGTGGGAAGAGCTTCAATCATTCAGGATCCCTGGTTACACACCAACGTATACACACAGGAGAGAAGCCTTATAGCTGTGATCAGTGTGGGAAGAGCTTCAATCAATCAGGAGACCTGACTACACACCAACGCATACACACAGGAGAGAAGCCTTATAGCTGTTATCATTGTGGGAAGAGCTTCAGTAACTCAGGACACCTGACTGCACACCAGCGCACACACACAGGAGAGAAGCCTTATAGCTGTGATCAGTGTGGGAAGAGCTTCAATCAATCAGGAGTCCTGACTAAACACCAACGCATACACACAGGAGAGAAGCCTTATAGCTGTGATCAGTGTGGGAAGAGCTTCAATCAATCAGGATACCTAACTATACACCAACGAATACACACAGGAGAGAAGCCTTATAGCTGTGATCAGTGTGGGAAGGGTTTTGCTCAAGATTCCACCCTGACTGCACACCAACGCATACACACAGGTGAGAAGCCTTATAGCTGTGATCAGTGTGGGAAGAGCTTCAATCAATCAGGATCCCTAACTATACACCAACGCATACACACTGGAGAGAGACCTTATAGCTGTGATCAGTGTGGGAAGAGTTTTGCTCAAGATTTCAATCTGACACCACACCAGCGAATACACACTGGAGAGAAACCTTACTCCTGTCTATGTGGAAAGAGCTTTGCTCATTCAGGGTCACTGAAAAAACACCAGAAATCACAAACATGTTTTCTTTCATCTCCCTCCTCTCCGGCACCGGTTCCAGATCCCTAAATACAGTTTCAATAGAAAACATCTTGTATAGAGTCATCCATTTCCCATTCTCTAACTAAGTCTGATTACCATGGTAACATGTGTCGCATAATATGCAGCTCTGGATCCATATGTATCAAGCGTCTTGGAGTAGGAGTTCTGTGTGGGGGAGTAGGAGTGTGCTGTGTGTGTGGTGGGGTTCAGAGCTGTATCTTATTTCATCAACTCCTGTTATCCATTAAATAACTGTATAATGTAGAATAATGTTTCAACAATACTCTGTGTGTATTCATGTATTCAATAGATTAATAATTAAATCCATTATCTGATCAACTTCTGCTTATCACATTAATTTTAAAATGTACTTTTGAAATCTATAATAATTCATTTTTTTACAAGGAGCATAGGCCTCTTGTATAATTTTTGTTGGTCCTAAAGATGTTAACATTTCTTTTTAAAACCCTTCATCAGGTTTTACTGTCGCTTATGAGACATAAGGAAGTGTGGTCAAAAATACTATTAGTGTGGTCAAATGATGTTGTTGCGTTGGTTTTCAATGATTTTAATGGACCCAAATTAGAGGTGTGGACTAAATTTAAAATATTTGGTTTAATGATACTGTTTAATATTTATTGTGGCCAACAGGACAAAGCTATCTTTCCACCTTTCAATCAGGTTTTACTGTCGCTTATGAGACATAAGGAAGTGTGGTCAAAAATACTATTAGTGTGGTCAAATGATGTTGTTGCATTTGTTTTCAATGATTTTAATGGGTATATCTTTCAACTTTCCTTGTTGTACAGAACCAGTCAAAAGTTTGTCCTTAATCATTACAGGGTTTTTCTTTATTTTACTGTTTTCTACATTGTAGAATAATAATAATAGTGAAGACATCAAAACAATGAAATAACACATATGGAATAATGTAGTAAGCAAAATATATGTTCAATTTTTCAAGGTAGCCACCCTGTGCCTTGATGACAGCTTTGCACACTCTTGGTATAATCTCAACCAACTTCATGAGGTAGTGACCTGGAATGCTTTTCCAACATTCTTGAAGGAGATGTCGTGGAGGATCGTTACAAAATATAACACTTACAAGAACTTGTGAATTAAATATAGGCTTTTAATACAAACATTTCAGAAGCCTAGATGGTCCACGGAACACACCCTTTTCCAGAGCTCTAGCTCTGATTTATACACATACAACATATGAGTCCATCCCACATGCAAATGAAATTATTTCCCTCAGTCCATCTGCCACCATTATATCCCAATCTGTGCATCCTGCTTGTTCAGCTCGATAACACCCATATCTGCTTTCAGTCAAGTTATAATGGTGACAGGACCTCTTCATGTCACAAAAATAATACATGCCCATCTTATCCTATGGGCCCCTTATGTTTGGCTTGTCCTTATTAGGACTAGTAGACTTTGTGTCTCTTCTGTTCATGTCCTAAAAATATATGCCCTATGTCTATAGTCCATCAGTTGGTCATTTGGCTGACCCCCTCCTTTGTATGTCCCTCTGACCTTGGTATGTCCAGCTGTCCTATGCTCTCATGGCCTTACTTTGGCTTCCTGTCCTATACAATAGACAATGCATTTTACCAGAATGGCAAATGCACTCGTAAGTGTATCTTTCTCTTGTGGTACAGTATTATGTTTCTTCCTATATGTACATCTTGCTCCCACAGAGTTCCCACATATGCTGAGCCCTTTTTGGCAGCTTTTCCTTCACTCTGCGGTCCAGCTCATCCCAAACCATCTCAGTTGGGTTGAGATCTGGTGATTGTAGATGCCAGGTCATCTGATGCAGCACTCCATCACTCTCATTCTTGGTCAAATAGCCCTTACACAGCCTGGAGGTGTGTTTTGGGTCATTGTCCTGTTGAAAAACAATGATAGTCCCACTAAGCGCAAACCAGATGGGATGGCGTATTGCTGCAGAATGCTGTGGTAGCCATGCTGGTTAAGTGTGCACCTTGAATTCTAAATAAATCACAGACAGTGTCACCAGCAAAGCACCACCACACCATAACACCTCCCTGTTTCACGGTGGGATCCACACATGCAGAGATCATCTGTTCACCTATTCAGAGGGGTTGGGTTAAATGTAGAAGACACATTTCAGTTGAATACATTCTGTTGGACAACTGACTAGGTATCCCCCTTTCCCTTATTCCACGTCTCACAATGATGTTTGGAACCAAAAACCAAAATCTGGACTCATCAGACCAAAGAACAGATTTCCACCGGTCTAATGTCCATTGCTCGTGTTTCTTGGCCCAAGCAAGTCTCTAATTCTTATTTGTGTCCTTTAGTAGTGGTTTCTTGCCTGCAATTCAACCATGAAGGTCTGATTCACACAGTCTCCTCTGAACAGTTGATGTTGAGATGTGTCTGTTACTTGAACTCTGAAGCATTTATTTGGGCTGCAATTTGAGGTGCAGTTAATTACCGATTTCTGAGTCTGGTACCTCTAATGAACTTATCCTCTGCAGCAGAGGTAACTCTTTCCTGTGGCGGTCCTCAAGAGTGCCAGTTTCATCATAGCGCTCAATGGTTTTTGTGATTGCACTTTCCGGATTGAATGTCTTAAAGTCATGATGGACTGTCGTTTCTCTTTGCTTATTTGAGCTGTTCTTGCCATAATATAGACTTGGTATTTTACCAAATAGGACTGTCTTCTGTATAGCAACCCTCAAAAGTTGTTGGGATGTCACGTGTCCTACTTTTGCCAATACACACCTAACAACCAACTCGTTACGAACTGTATATATGATCAAATAAGCCAGAAGCCAGATTTTGGGCCCAGTTATCCCTCTTGCTTCTCCTCTTCTTCACTGTTTGATAGGAAATGACTGGGCGGCAGGGTAGCCTCGTTGGACTAGTAACTTGCATGTTCGAATCTTCTGCCCCTGAACAGGCAGTTAACCCACTGTTCCTAGGCCGTCATTGAAAATAAGAATTTGTTCTTAACTGACTTGCCTAGTAAAATAAAAAAATGAAATATGGTGGAAACTAGTGCATGCCTCCACCAGCCAATGCTCTTAGATTTGCGGGTCGTTTTGAACGAGTGAACATTAAAGGAACAAGAGATATTCGAGGGATGCACCCAAACCCGAGGTTAAGACTCATTTTAAATTCCTTATATTAGGCAAAGCAGACAGTACCATTTTCTTATTTTTTAAATTTACAGATAGCCAGGGGCTCAATCCAACACTCAGACATCATTTACAAACAAAGCATTTGTGTCTAGTCAGTCCACCAGATCGGAGGCAGTAGGGATGACCAGGCATGTTCTCTTGATAAATATGTGAATTGGACAATTTTCCTGTCCTGCTAAGCATTCAAAATGTAATGAGTACTTTTGGGTATCAGGAAAATGTATGGAGTAAAAAGTACATTATATTCTTTAGCGATGTAGTGAAGTAAAAGTTGTAAAAAATATGAATAGTAAAGTACAGATACACAAGAAAACGACTTATGTAGTGCTTTAAGTATTTTTACTTCAGTACTTCACACCACTGGTAACCAAATAACTAGGGCTTTACATGCACACTAATAATTTCCTATTAAACTGATTATGGCAGTAGGCTAAGTGTGTCATTAGTCATGTAAACATCTTACTCTGCTGATCTTAATTGGTGTAAGGTCATAACCGAAGTAAGCATACGCCTTTAAAAACACCTGGTTTTCTGAGAATTCTTTAGAATTATTAGGACATGTAAACACTTTAATCAGAGTTATAGAGGTGTATTTAATCCGCAGGGGTGAGACAGGGATGCAGCTTAAGCCCCACCCTCTTCAACATATATGTCAACAAATTGGCGCGGGCACTAGAACAGTCTGCAGCACCTGGCCTCACCCTACTAAAATCTGAAGTCAAATGTCTACTGTTTGTTGATGATCTGGTGCTTCCGACCCCAACCAAGGAGGAACTACAGCAGCATCTAGATCTTCTGCACAGATTCTGTCAGACCCGGACCCTGAAAGTAAATCTCAGTAAGACAAAAATAATGGTGTTCCAAAAAAGGTCCAGTTGCCAGGACCACTAATACAACTTCCATCTAGATACCATTGCCCTAGAGCACACAAAAAACTATACATATCTCAGCCTAAACATCAGCGCTACAGGTAACTTCCACAAAGCTGTGAACGATCTGAGAGACAAGGCAAGAAGGGCCTTCTATGCCATCAAAAGGAACACACATTTTGACATACCAATTAGGATCTGTTTAGAACCCCTTGCCCTTTATGGTTGTGAGGTCTGGGGTCCGCTCACCAACCAATATTTCACTAAATGGCACAAACATCAAATTGAGACTCTGCATGCAGAATTCTGCAAAAATATCCCCTGTGTACAATGTAAAACACCAAATAATGCCTGCATAGCAGAATTAGGCCAATAACCACTAATTATCTAAATCCAGTAAAGACCTATTAAATTCTACAACAACCTAAAAGGAAGCGATTCCCAGACCTGCAGAGAAATTCATCTGGAGAAGAGCCCCTAAGCAAGCTGGTCCTGGGCCTCTGTTCACAAACAGGCCCCACAGAGCCCCAGGACAGAAACACAATTATACCTAACCAAATTATGAGAAAAGAAAAATATATTTCCTTGACATATTGGAAAGAATTTACAAAACTATGCAAACTAGAATGCTATTTGGCCTAAACAGAGAGTACACAGTGGCAGAATACCTGACCACTGTGACTGACCCAAAATTAAGGAAATCTTTGACTATGTACAGACTCAGTGAGCATAGGCTGGCAATTGAGAAAGGCTGCCGTAGGCAGACCAGGCTCTCGAGAAAAACATGCTGTGCACACTGCCCACAAAATGAGGTGGAAACTGAGCTGTACTTCCTAACCTCCTGCCCAATGTATGACCATAGAGACACATATTTCCCTCAGATTAAACAGACCCACAACGAATTCGAAAACAAATCCAATTTTGATAAATTGCCATATCTATTGGGTAAAATACCACGGTGTGCAATCACAGTAGCAATATTTGTTACCTGTTGCCACAAGAAAAGGGCACACACAAAGAACAAACACCATTGTAAATAACACCTATATTTCTTTATTTTCCCTTTTCTACTTTAACTATTTGCACTTCTCACTCAATGTCAACAAAACAAAGGAGATGATTGTGGACAGAAGAGTACAGTAAGTACTGTCAAGCACACCTCCAACTCAATCATCAAGTTTGCAGACGACACAACAGCAGTAGGCTTGATTACCAACAATGACGAGACAGCTTACAGGGAGGAGGTGAGGGCTCTGGGAGTGTGGGGCCAGGAAAATAACCTCTCACTCAATGTCAACAAAACAAAGGAGATGATTGTCGACTTCAGGAAATAGTAGAGGGTGCACCCCCCTATCCACATCGATGGGACCGGTAGAGGGTGCACCCCCCTATCCACATCGATGGGACCGGTAGAGGGTGCACCCCCCTATCCACATCGATGGGACCGGTAGAGGGTGCACCCCCCTATCCACATCGATGGGACCGTAGTGGAGAAGGTGGAACCCTTCAAGTTACTTGGTGTACACATCACTAACAAACTGAAAAGGTCAGCGCTGGTGCATCAAAGCTAGGACCGAGAGACTGAAAAACAGCTTCTATCTCAAGGCCATCAGAATGTTAAACAGCCATCATTAGCACATTAGAGGCTCCTGCCTATAGACATAGCCTAGAAATCACTGGCCACTTTAAGAAATGGATCATTAGTCACTTTGATAATGTTTACATATTTTGCATTACTCATCTCATATGTATATACAGTATTCTATACTTTTCTATTGTATCTTAGTTCAATCTGCTCTGACATCACTCGTCAATATATGTATATATTCTTAATTCCATTCCTTACTTATATTTGTGTGTATTGGGTATATGTTGTGAAATTGTTAGATATTACTGCACTGTCAGAGCTAGAATAACAAGCATTTTTCGACACCTGCAATAACATCTACTAAACACGTGTATGTGACCAATACAATTTGATTTTAATATGACATTTGAAATGTCTTTATTCTTTTGAAACTTATGTGAGTTGTTTACTGTCAATTTTTTAAATTGTTTATTTCACTTTTATTTATGATCTATTTCACTTACTTTGGCAATGTAATCATATGCTTCCCATGCCATTAAAGACTCTTAAATTGAATTCAGAGAGAGAGAGAGAGAGAGAGAGCAGGGTTGTACCACGAAGTTGAATGGTAATTCAGTACGTAAGTTCCAAAATGGTGACAAATACTGTCATTACATGACTCTCCCCTGGACTAAATAAATAAAATACTAATCCCTCCCCAGACTGAAATTGAAAAAGCATGACACTCGTCCATTTTCCACCGAGAAATACAGTAATTGCGTACATTTCTGCCTGTCCCTGAAGTATAATGGATTTATACTAACGTCCAGTTGGGGGCGGTAATGCAAGATATTGGATGCCACCCACCATTAAAGCCCACTGAAGAAGAATAAATCGAATCTGGTCATTGCAAATCTTTTCCCGCATGTGAGATAATTTCCTTGTTCTCTGTAATATCGTATAGATTTGGAATCGGGACATTATTTACTGCGGAGGAAAATATGCAGGTTTCTCGACTCATTCCCGGACTATGAGAAAGGATTGAGTGACGATTCGTTTAGCAACCTTGTGACCCAGCATGACACCGTGAACAAGATTGGTCGACCGTCTGCTGGGTGAGGCGATATACTTTCCTCCATTCATTACCGAATGGGGTTCCTATATTCTCATTTCTTTAAATATCTCTACCAGGAACTCTTAAATCGAGATAGCTGTGTATTTTGCTACTGCATGGCCAGTGTGAGCCAGAATACTAACTAGCCTGCCTGTTGTTCTTTCAAATGCGATGGTCAGTGGATAAACTGGCTCTGAGTTGAACATTTGTCAGAAAACGAACTAGTAGCCAGTTGTTGTTGCCCATGGTGGAATAATATCAAACCCACAGACTCCTGAAGCACATATGTCCCACACGAACTCCCGAGTCTAGTTATCATTTCGCTACCTAGCTAGGCTGTTTTATGACAAAACGGATGATCTGAATCAAACACTAACGTTATCTAGCCATCCTCGGCGACAATGTTATTGTGGGGCAGGAATGTAAGATTCGTGTTTTAACTTTATGTTAATTGTCATTGAAGTTGATGTTTACTATTAGGTTTCAGATCCGAAGTAAGATAAATTGTCCGCCATGTTTTGTTTCGTTTAGGCCTCAGTAACGTGAAGCACTTAAGATAACTCAACCAGTCACCCAATGGGTTTTATGTAGAGAGGTATGAATATACATGATATTGCCCCTTACTGCTGAAGGAAATCACGCCTTCCGGCAGACCTCTTGTGAACACTTAAACAAAGTAACTATACTACTGTTGACTTTTGTTTTTTGTTTTGTTTTTTTGCAATTCAGGATATCATTTATATAACAAGTTGTCTGATAAAGGAGCAATAGCTTCCTCAATGGATCCGGTAAGTCTGGTTTCCTTTTAACAGTATAGGTCTGCTGTGTTGTATAAATGTCTAGGCCTAGTTTTCATCATCTTTGATCCTCCACATTTCTGTGTTTGGCTTAAATAACTGGACAAAAAAACATGAGGATAAAACTAGTTTTTTTTTCCTTCAGAAAAGTAACCTACTAATGTATCATGCATAGGAATCTGTGTTTCTTACTTAATTATTTATCCTTCCTCCCAAAGTGTGCAATTGTTCATCACTGATTTGAAAGTCAGATGATCCATTATATGACCAGATACTGAAAATACATCATCTCCTGTGGGGTTTATTGGTGGTTGACACTCAACGTTATGGTGCATTATGCCACCTACTGTATTAGAGTGTGGGCCAGTGACGGGGATCAAGGAACTAAATCCTATCTGCCTAACCCGTTTCTCTTAAAGATAAATATTTGCAACTGTATCTAACAATGTTCTACTCAGTACATGTATCAAACTCAATTCCTGTACCCCTTTCTCCCTCATACTGGATCAGTCTCTCTGTTTCCCCATCATACTGCACACACTGTATCAGTACATTCTCCACTGTCTCTGTTTCCCTATCATACTGCCCACACTGTATCAGTACATTCTCCACTGTCTCTGTTTCCCTATCATACTGCCCACACTGTATCAGTACATTCTCCACTGTCTCTGTTTCCCTATCATACTGCCCACACTGTATCAGTACATTCTCCACTGTCTCTGTTTCCCTATCATACTGCCCACACTGTATCAGTACATTCTCCACTGTCTCTGTTTCCTGGCAGTAATCACATCTTCCTGTTGAATGATTTCCTATCACATTTAATCACTTATTCAGCTGGCTGTGTCCTACTCTTAGCCTTGTCCATTCCTACCATCCTCCCCTACTTTACTCTGTACCTGGAATAGGGGTGGCAGGTAGCCTAGTGGTTTAGAGCGTTGGGCCAGTAACCCGAGCCGACTAGGTGAAAAAATCTGTTTGTGCCTCTGAGCAACTTAACCCTAATTGCTCCTGTAAGTCGCTCTAGATAAGAGTTTCTGCTAAATGACTAAAATATAAACAATGAATAGAGGCCTGCCCTTATTGTCACTGCTCCACTGCTCCTGCCATCTCTGCACCACCACAGTGAATAGAGGCCTGCCCTTATTGTCACTGCTCCACTGCTCCTGCCATCTCTGCACCACCACTGCCCATATCATTCCCTCAGCCTCTGCTTTGCTCATTGGCACCTCCACTTCCTGTCTCCTAAGGGCCTGTTTAGCTAGCACATCTACTTCCTCATTCCCTTCCACCCCCACATGGGCCGGGACCCAAGCAAAGCTTATATGGACACCTATAGTGGGGAGAACAAGTATTTGATATACTGTCAATTATGCATGTTTTCCTACTTACAAAGCATGTAGAGGTCTGGAATATTTATCATAGGTACACTTCAACTGTGAGAGACGGAATCTAAAACAAAAATCAAGAGAATCACATTGTATGATTTTTAAGTAATTCATTTGAATTCTCCCCACTGTATCTGTCTCACCTGGGCATGAATTTGAATTCCCTCATGTAGTGCTCCTTGTCTGCTATGTGAGCTAAATGATTGCAGACTCATCAATGCAGCACATGAGTCAGAACATATAACTACACTGTCTGGTTTTACTTCTTCTGCCCACTGCAGTACGGTCATCAGCTCTGCCATGTACACAGCCAGGTGGTCTGTAATACGTCTCCTGACAGCCACCTCACTTTCCTGTTCAACAAAGGCTGGTCCAGTCTGACCTGTCCTTGGGTCTTTTGATCCATCTGTATATTGGGGCGACAGGGTAGCCTAGTGGTTAGTGTTGGACTTGTAACCGGAACCGGTTGCAAGTTCAAATCCCTGACTTGACAAGGTACAACTCTGTCGTTCTGCCCCTGAACAGACAGTTAACCCACTGTTCCTAGACCAGTTAACCCACTGTTCCCTAGACCAGTTAACCCAAATCATTGAAAATAAGAATTTGTTCTTAACTGACTTGCATAGTAAAATAAAGATTAAAAACAAATATATGGGGAAAAAATACAAGTCGTTTTGAAATAATGACTGGTATAATACATATGGTGGAAACTAGCCCATGCCTCCACCAACCCAATACTATTAGATTAGTAGGAAGTTGTGAACGATTGAACATTTAAGCAAAAAGTTGATATTCTAGGGATACACCCAAATTAGAGGTGTGGACTAAATTAATAAAATATTTGGTTTAATGATACTGTTTAATATTTATTGTGGCCAACAGGACAAAGCTATTCCGTTCCCCTCCACCCTCCCGGAGTCCCCAGGTCAAACGTCTCCCGGGACCGCTTTACTGCTGGGTCTGGTTGACTGCAGGAAAACACCAGGGCAGAGAGGAGAAGAAGAAGAGAAGGAAGATGGAGATTTGATTTCATTAAGTAAGAACCATGGTGTGTAGATTAGACTACAGTCTGCTTCTGAAACGATAGCGCAGTTACTCCTTTTGCTGAGTTCACTGTATTCTACATTGCTCTCCTTTACTGTTTTGTTGGTATGGACATTAGCACATTTAACATGATCCCAATTTTAGCTTCAAGATGGCGGTGATTGTAGATTTATTGGAACATTGTTCAATGTCACACACCGTAGTTTCAGAACTCAGTGGATAGTGCTAAAACAGTGACGTCATATCAGAATCCTGCCATCTTTATGCACTTTAGTCATTAATTGATAAATTATATATGAAAATATCTGGGTCATTCCACCCATTTTTAAATGTGTAAAAAATGCACCTAATTTTACCATTCTGTAATAGAGAGCACATGTTCAACTTCATAAAAAACAAGACATTGAATAAAAATATGACTACACTAAGAGCCAATGTGCCAAATAAAGTAACAGGGTTGGCCGTAACAGGGGACAACTGAAAACAACAGAACCACCAGATTACATGGGTAAAACGGTCCTTTAAATCAGCCATGAATCTGCTTGTGACGGGGGGAATGGAAGCTAGTATTGTGCAACAGGAAGTAGGAATTGAATGCAGTCTTAACATAAAAAGTTATTGTTAAAACATCTCTATTGTGTCTGGATAGAGGGGTTGAGATGCTCAGTTTCCCACCACAAAATAGCAGTAAATCGATAGAGTAGAACCAGCTCACCTGCTTTTACTCTGATTTGACTATTAGATGTTCAATGTTTCTTTTGAAAACCTTTTTTTTTTTTAAAGAATAGTTTCACCATATTAAAACAAGAGTTCAGTTCATGTAACAGGGTAGACCTTTAAAATGAGGGACAGATGTAAATTAATTACTAATCACATCCATAATAACCTTCAGAAAGGACTTTGTCAAAGCAACAAAATAACTAGTGCTTTACAATGAGTATGTTTACATGTGTTAGGTTCTGAACAAACAGAGTAAAAACTCATAACTTGGAAAGGCTCAATCCAAGATTCTTCACCCACTGGGTCATACAGCTGCAAAGACATGATTACACAAGCACATATATTTATATCCTCCTACTAGGCGGAGTCAACTCCTTGCACATCTAAAACAGCCAATACATTTCTGTTGCTCGGCAGGAACTTAATTGGTTCCTCTCATTGGTGTTGTCATGGCCTTGCCTGATGCTAGAACCTGGTGGGCGTGGAAGTATATGTGTCAAGTAGGACTGTTTCTTCTCACTTCATCGGCCTACCCCCAAATTCCTCGCTCCTCTCTAATCCACAGCTGTCCAATTTATCAGTGACTGAAACCAGACTGTTGCCCTTTGCCTCTCTCCTTAGGAAATAACATGTTTTGAGAGTGTTAACTTTCTGCACTCCCCCTTGTCTCACTCAATAACTTCCCATACACTTAGTTCCTATCCACCCTCCATTGACCCCAACATATACATTCCTTCTACATGCAAGGTAATCAACAAGTTCTAGTATGGTAACATGAATAGGTATATTTCAAGCAAGAATCCAACACATCCACAATCATAATTTGACATTAAACTAGTTGTGGCAGTAGGCCGAGTATGGCATTAGTCACCTAAACACCTTACTCTGCTTATCTTAATTGGCTTAAGTTGACAATCGAAGTGACGCTGTTAAAAACACCTGGTTTTCTGAGCAATTTTTAAAATGTATTAGGCCACGTAAAGGCCTTCATCAGATTCATAGAGGCATATTTAATCTGCACATGTTCTAGCACAAGCAGCGCAAGCTTCCTCCTTTTGCTCGAGTGCAGTGAGTTCAGGGAAACTGAAAGTACACATCTTAGAAATAGTTTTCACATACAAACTTAATATGTCCGAAATCAGAATCAAATATGCTTCTAAAAGATAATATGGTCACTGTGGTAGTACATTTATTTTGATTGCCAATTTTCAGCATTTATCAAAGTCCCATCAGGTAGCCTGATTTCAGATGTCCATGCTATTCAATATCTTTCTTTCACAGGGGACAGCCCTAACCGTTGCTCTCTCAGCGGGAGAGGCTTGTCATCTGGGGAGCCTCGACAACATCGTGATGCTGACAAGACAGAGAAGAGTCTCTCCAGATCAGGACGTTTCAATAAACACCGGCATAGAGGTATAGGGAAGAAACCTCACCACTGCTGCTTTGACTGGGGGAAGAGTTTTGCTAAACAGAGGGAATTGATCATTTACCAGCAGCGTAACACTGGAGAGAAACCGTACCACTGCTCTCAGTGCGGGAAGAGTTTAGCTGCATCTAAAACCTTAAAATCTCAGAGAATTCATACAGGGGAGAGGCCTTACCCCTGCTTTGATTGTGGGATGACCTTCAGTCAATCAAGGGCCCTGACAACACACCAACGCATACACACAGGAGAGAAGCCTTACAGCTGTGATCAGTGTGGGAAGAGCTTCAGGAACTCAGGACACTTGACTAGACACAAACACATACACACAGGAGAGAAGCCTTACAGCTGTGATCAGTGTGGGAAGAGCTTCCGGAAGTCAGGACACCTGACTAGACACCAACGCATACACACAGGAGAGAAGCCTTACAGCTGTGATCAGTGTGGAAAGAGCTTCAATCAATCAGGAGATCTGACAACACACCAACGCATACACACAGGAGAGAAGCCTTATAGCTGTGATCAGTGTGGGAAGAGCTTCAAGAACTCAGGACACCTGACTTGTCACAAACGCATACACACAGGAGAGAAGCCTTATAGCTGTGAAGAGTGTGGGAAGAGCTTTTCACTGTCCGGAACTCTGACTACACACAAACGCATACACACAGGAGAGAAGCCTTATAGCTGTGATCAGTGTGGGAAGAGCTTCAATCATTCAGGATCCCTGATTACACATCAATACATACACACAGGAGAGAAGCCTTATAGCTGTGATCAGTGTGGGAAGAGCTTCAATCATTCAGGAAATCTGACTTCACACCAACGCATACATACAGGAGAGAAGCCTTATATCTGTATTCAGTGTGGGAAGAGCTTCAGGAAGTCAGGACACCTGACTGAACACCAGTGCAAACACACAGGAGAGACGTATTATAGCTGTGATCAGTGTGGGAAGAGCTTCAATCAATTAGGAGACCTGACTAAACACCAACGCATACACACAGGAGAGAAGCCTTATAGCTGTGATCAGTGTGGGAAGAGCTTCAATCATTCAGGATCCCTGACTCTACACCAACGCATACACACAGGAGAGAAGCCTTATAGCTGTGATCAGTGTGGGAAGAGCTTCAATCATTCAGGATCCCTGACTCTACACCAACGCATACACACAGGAGAGAAGCCTTATAGCTGTTATCATTGTGGGAAGAGCTTCAGTAACTCAGGACACCTGACTGCACACCAGCGCACACACACAGGAGAGAAGCCTTATAGCTGTGATCAGTGTGGGAAGAGCTTCAATCAATCAGGAGTCCTGACTAAACACCAACGCATACACACAGGAGAGAAGCCTTATAGCTGTGATCAGTGTGGGAAGAGCTTCAATCAATCAGGATACCTAACTATACACCAACGAATACACACAGGAGAGAAGCCTTATAGCTGTGATCAGTGTGGGAAGGGTTTTGCTCAAGATTCCACCCTGACTGCACACCAACGCATACACACAGGTGAGAAGCCTTATAGCTGTGATCAGTGTGGGAAGAGCTTCAATCAATCAGGATCCCTAACTATACACCAACGAATACACACTGGAGAGAGACCTTATAGCTGTGATCAGTGTGGGAAGAGTTTTGCTCTAGATTTCAATCTGACAACACACCAGCGAATACACACTGGAGAGAAACCTTACTCCTGTCTATGTGGAAAGAGCTTTGCTCATTCAGGGTCACTGAAAAAACACCAGAAATCACAAACATGTCGTCTTTCATCTCCCTCCTCTCCGGCACCGTTTCCAGATCCCTAAATAAAGTTTCAATAGAAAGCATCTTGTAAAGAGTCATCCATTTCCCATTCTCTAACTAAGTCTGATTACCATGGTAACCTGTGTCGCATAATATGCAGCTCTGGATCCATATGTATCAAGCGTCTTGGAGTAGGAGTGCTGTGTGTGTGGTGGGGTTCAGAGCTGTATCTTATTTCATCAACTCCTGTTATCCATTAAATAACTGTATAATGTAGAATAATGTTTCAACAATACTCTGTGTGTATTCATGTATTCAATAGATTAATAATTAAATCCATTATCTGATCAACTTCTGCTTATCACATTAATTTTAAAATGTACTTTTGAAATCTATAATAATTCATTTTTTTTTACAAGGAGCATAGGCCTCTTGTATAATTTTTGTTGGTCCTAAAGATGTTAACATTTCTTTTTAAAACCCTTCATCAGGTTTTACTGTCGCTTATGAGACATAAGGAAGTGTGGTCAAAAATACTATTAGTGTGGTCAAATGATGTTGTTGCGTTGGTTTTCAATGATTTTAATGATTTTAATTTTATATCTTTCAACTTTCATCATTGTACAGTACCAGTCAAAAGTTTGTCCACACTTTATCATTCAAGGGTTTTTCTGTATTTTACTATTTTCTACATTGTAGAATAATAATAATAGTGAAGACATCAAAACAATGAAATAACACATATGGAATAATGTAGTAAGCAAAATATATGTTCAATTTTTCAAGGTAGCCACCCTGTGCCTTGATGACAGCTTTGCACACTCTTGGTATAATCTCAACCAACTTCATGAGGTAGTGACCTGGAATGCTTTTCCAACATTCTTGAAGGAGATGTCGTGGAGGATCGTTACAAAATATAACACTTACAAGAACTTGTGAATTAAATATAGGCTTTTAATACAAACATTTCAGAAGCCTAGATGGTCCACGGAACACACACTTGTCCAGAGCACTGGCTCTGATTTATACACATACAACATATGAGTCCATCCCACATGCAAATTAAGTTATTTCCCTCAGTCCATCTGCCACCATTATATCCCAATCTGTGCATCCTGCTTGTTCACGCCCAATAACACCCATATCTGCTTTCAGTCAAGTTATAATGGTGACAGGACCTCTTCATGTCCCAAAAATAATACATGCCCATCTTATCCTATGGGCCCCTTATGTTTGGCTTGTCCTTATTAGGACTAGTAGACTTTGTGTCTCTTCTGTTCATGTCCTAAAAATATATGCCCTATGTCTATAGTCCATCAGTTGGTCATTTGGCTGACCCCCTCCTTTGTATGTCCCTCTGACCTTGGTATGTCCAGCTGTCCTATGCTCTCATGGCCTTACTTTGGCTTCCTGTCCTATACAATAGACAATGCATTTTACCAGAATGGCAAATGCACTCGTAAGTGTATCTTTCTCTTGTGGTACAGTATTATGTTTCTTCCTATATGTACATCTTGCTCCCACAGAGTTCCCACATATGCTGAGCCCTTTTTGGCAGCTTTTCCTTCACTCTGCGGTCCAGCTCATCCCAAACCATCTCAATTGGTTTGAGATCTGGTGATTGTAGATGCCAGGTCATCTGATGCAGCACTCCATCACTCTCATTCTTGGTCAAATAGCCCTTACACAGCCTGGAGGTGTGTTTTGGGTCATTGTCCTGTTGAAAAACAATGATAGTCCCACTAAGCGCAAACCAGATGGGATGGCGTATTGCTGCAGAATGCTGTGGTAGCCATGCTGGTTAAGTGTGCACCTTGAATTCTAAATAAATCACAGACAGTGTCACCAGCAAAGCACCACCACACCATAACACCTCCCTGTTTCACGGTGGGATCCACACATGCAGAGATCATCTGTTCACCTATTCAGAGGGGTTGGGTTAAATGTAGAAGACACATTTCAGTTGAATACATTCTGTTGGACAACTGACTAGGTATCCCCCTTATTCTGCGTCTCACAATGATGTTTGGAACCAAAAATCAAAATCTGGACTCATCAGACCAAAGAACAGATTTCCACCGGTCTAATGTCCATTGCTCGTGTTTCTTGGCCCAAGCAAGTCTCTAATTCTTATTTGTGTCCTTTAGTAGTGGTTTCTTGCCTGCAATTCAACCATGAAGGTCTGATTCACACAGTCTCCTCTGAACAGTTGATGTTGAGATGTGTCTGTTACTTGAACTCTGAAGCATTTATTTGGGCTGCAATTTGAGGTGCAGTTAATTACCGATTTCTGAGTCTGGTACCTCTAATGAACTTATCCTCTGCAGCAGAGGTAACTGAGTCTTTCTTTCATGTGGCGGTCCTCAAGAGTGCATGTTTCATCATAGCGCTCAATGGTTTTTGTGATTGCACTTTCTGGATTGAATGACCTTCATGTCTTAAAGTCATGATGGACTGTCGTTTCTCTTTGCTTATTTGAGCTGTTCTTGCCATAATATAGACTTGGTATTTTACCAAATAGGACTGTCTTCTGTATAGCAACCCTCAAAAGTTGTCGGGATGTCACGTGTCCTACTTTTACCAATACACTCCTAACAACCAACTTGTTACGAAATGTATATTGATCAAATAAGCCAGAAGCCAGATTTTGGGCCCAGTTATCCCTCTTGCTTCTCCTCTTCTGCGCTGTTTGATAGGAAATGACTGGTATATGAAATATGGTGGAAACTAGCGCATGCCCTACCAGCCAATGCTCTTAGATTTGCGGGTCGTTTTGAACGAGTGAACATTAAAGGAACAAGAGATATTCGAGGGATGCACCCAAACCCGAGGTTAAGACTCATTTTAAATTCCTTATATTAGGCAAAGCAGACAGTACCATTTTCTTATTTTTTAAATTTACAGATAACCAGGGGCTCAATCCAACACTCAGACATCATTTACAAACAAAGCATTTGTGTCTAGTCAGTCCACCAGATCGGAGGCAGTAGGGATGACCAGGCATGTTCTCTTGATAAATATGTGAATTGGACAATTTTCCTGTCCTGCTAAGCATTCAAAATGTAATGAGTACTTTTGGGTGTCAGGAAAATGTATGGAGTAAAAAGTACATTATTTTCTTTAGCAATGTAGTGAAGTAAAAGTTGTCAAAAATATGAATCGTAAAGTACAGATACACAAGAAAACAACTTATGTAGTGCTTTAAGTATTTTTACTTCAGTACTTCACACCACTGGTAACCAAATAACTAGGGCTTTACA